>NC_090035.1:68766539-69054039 GCF_037176765.1 Anolis sagrei | reverse complement strand
GCCAAAAAACAATATATTAAAATACACACAATTAACACAATAAGCATTCAATTAAAAACAGTTCGCCAGTTCAAAACATAATCCAAATCAGTCCATTGCGACCCACTAAAACATTATTTTCCCAGTTGATCCATTTACTGCACAAACGCTTGATCCCAAAGCCAGGAATTGAGTTTTTTCCTACTTGATTCCCCTCCAGGTAGAGAAAGGCAGGGTAGAAATGCGGTAAATAAATAATAAATAAAATAATAGATTAAACTTCATGTAGTCGGGCAAAATTCTACAATAACATAAATCTAAACAAAATATCCACATTAGTTTACAACAGCCAGCAAGGGTTCACAAACTGGTGTGGGTTGGTTCTGTAGTCAAATGAGATCATTGGGCTGGCGTAGACCAGGAAAGGCCAAATAAAAATAGTTCTCAACCAGAGACCCGGCAGTGATCTCTCGATCATCTAATCCTCCTCCCCTCCTTATGCTAGTGAGCAACAGGAGGTCTTCAGTTGTTTTTTTGAAGGAGAGGAGGGAGGGGGGCAACTTTATTTCTTTAGGGAGGGAGTTCCAGATGTGAGGGGCGACCATGGAGAAGGCAAGCACCAGCCGTGCTTGGGATGGGGGTGGGACTGAGAACAGGGCCTCCTCCGATGACTATAGTGCCCGGGCTGGTTCGTAAGAGGAGATGCGATCGGTCAAACAGCCTGGACCTGAGCCGCATAATGACCAACATAAAGGTAATATTTCACCCACTTGCTTCCGGTTTCTTAAAAAACAGCCAAGAAAGCATAGACACCCTGCTATTTTTCACACACCCCACGCAACCACTTTCCTTTTAAAAAATAAACAAATAAAGACAGTGTTTATTGCAGTATAGCCTGGGATTCATCCAAGCACAATAACTCACCTAGTGCTCCTGTTTTGGTTTCAGTCCAATGATGCTAAACAAGCTGAGCTTGCTATTCTGGCGGTAGAAATATATATTTACAATCAGTACCTGTGATAAGAAGATTCATCACCAGAAAGCCTGCAACGGCCTTCCATCTGAAAGGAGTAGTTTCCATGGTCTGGAATGAAATGCTTCTCCTGTGTACTGAATGGTCTTTCAACAGCAAAGGAGAGGTCTGCAGAAAAGAAGGATAACATCTTACACCTCTTCCACTATTTGTGTTTCATCTAATATTGCATGAAAGCATGCGAACTATGATTGTGGAAAGATTAACTGTGTGAAAAAAAAATCAGGAAAATAGATAGCCCAAGAAATCTACCAATATTTACTCGAATCTGGTGCAGCAGCAAATGTAATGCACACCTCAAACAAAAAAACAAACAAAACATATTTGCTGCCGAATGCACAGTGGCAAAAATTGCACTCTTTATAATATGTCCAAAAAAAAAGAAGTGTGTGTTACAGTTGCTGCCCGCTTTCTTTAAAAAACATTGTGTTCAGACACCACATCTTTCAGCAATGGAGCAATGTGTGTCTGTTTGAATATAGATAGATAGATAGATAGATAGATAGATAGATAGAGACACACACACAATTACATGCATACAGTAGAGTCTCGATTATTCAATCTTTGCTCATCCAACGTTCTGTATTATCCAATGTAGTCTTGCCTCCTGCCCGTATCCATAGCTGTTTGTATACATTGTGATTTTTTGGTGTTAAATTCAAAAATACCGTAATTACTGCATAACATTACCATGTACCGAACTGCTCTTTCTGCCGATTTGTTGTAAAATATGATGTTTTGGTGCTTAATTTGTAAAATCATGACATAATTTGACGTTTAATAGGCTTTTCCTTAATCCCTCCTTATTATCCAATATTTTCACTTATCCAACTTTCTGCCAGCCCATTTATGTTGGATAAGGAAGGCTATACTCTCTCTGTGTGTGTGGGTGTGTGTGTATAGTAAAGGAAAAGGTTTCCCCTCACATTAAGTCTAGTCATGTCCAGTGTCCGACTCTGGGGGGTGGTGTTCATTTCCATCTCTGAGCCAAAGAGCTGGCGTGGTCCGTAGACACCTCCTAGGTCATGTGGCCAGCATGACTGCAGGGAGCACCATTACCTTCTAGCAGAAGCAGTACCTATTGATCTATTCACATTTTGCATATTTTCAAATTGTTAGGTTGGCACAAGCTGGGCCTAACAGCAAGAGCTCACTCCACTCCCTGCCCGCTTCACAGGCCATTCGCGAGAGGAATGTCCGGCTGCCTCACAATACCAGCAGAGGTTTAATCGTTGGGGCCTGGCTTTCTCAGCTGCATAATCTTGGGGTGTACATGACCCAACTGCATTGGTTCCTCCTCGTCCCCGCAATCAGCAGGTGGGGCAGACTACCATGGGATGCCCGGGCCTGGGGCATTCCCGACCTTAGCGGCTGCGCACTCCAGAGTCCCACAGCCCCACTGACGCCATGTGTGGAGGTTGCTATCCAGCCACAAACGCAAGGTAATTAATCCATCCAAGGAAGCAGGAAGGTCAGCATGAAGCACTTTCTCTTGTAGCTCTGGATTCAATCCATCCAAAAACTGTCCACGCAAAGCCACATCATTCCAGCCCACTTGTGGGGCCAGCACTTTAAAATCAGCAATGTATTGAGCCAAAGGCCTGTCCCATTGCAACAGCCGACGCAATTTACGATTGGCCAACTCCTGGGTCACTGGACACCCCCAGGTGGTTTGAATATAGTCCAGAAAAGCCTGCCCTGTATCTACCTCAGCTGCTTTGGCATTAATCAGGGTAGTGGCCCATAAAGCAGCAGGGCCTTCAAGAAGACTGTAAATAAAAGCTACCTTCATTTCCTCTGTCGGAAATTCAGCTTCTCTAGCAGCCAAACATGAGAGGCATTGTCCTTTGAAGATCAGAACAGCAGCTGCTTCCCCCTTGAATTTGGCAGGGAGAGCCAGTGATGGATGTTGACCAGCTGTATTCAAATCACCAGCCTTTCGGTCAGAAGTTCGGAGGCTCAGTGGTTTAGCCATATATGTATGGCTACCCATTTTGTGAATCAATTTGGCATTATATATCTTGTCTGTTGGAGCTAGGTGTGAATGTTTCAACTGACCACCTTGATTAGTATTTGATTGCCTGGCAGTGCCTGGAACAGACAAGAGTCCTTTGTCCCACCCTGGTCATTCCACAGATATATAAACCTCTTTTTCCTTATTCCAACAGACCACACTACCTCTGAGGATTCTTGCCATAGATGCAGGCAAAACATCAGGAGAAAATGCCTCTAGAACATGGCCATATAGCCCGAAAAAACCTACAACAACCCAGTGATTCCGGCCATGAAAGCCTTCGACAATACATAATATATTATACTTGGAGCCCAAAGATATTGTTGATGAAAAAGATGATGAAGAAGGGAAGGGAAGAAAGGGAGGAGAAGGAAAGAGAAGGAGAAAGGGGGGGGGGGGAAATAGAAGCAGGAGGAGCAGAAGTAGGCAAACCATTAACCACAAACAATAATCCCTAAAGTATTTCTCAGCCCATCCCAAAGAACTTGTAAGAGCTTGTAGATGCATACTGCAATATGCCAGGAAGATTAGGAAACCAGAATTCTGCAAAGCTGGAGCAAACAATTGCAACTTGATGCTGTGCCAGATGCCTTTTGCATCCTTTGTTTCATGGTATTACCCTGTGCCATTCCTGTCTGGCCAAGCCCACACCAGTGTTCCTGCATTTCCTTTCCCATGAAAAGCAGTATGTATATAATGTATACCATCAAATCACTCAAGTTACTCTGCAAATATTCTGCTCATCATCTAAAACAGATGATGCTCATCATCTAAAACAGTCTTCAAAAGGAAAACCAGAGAAATAGGTAACCCTTCCCTCAAGGAGCCTGTCCTCTTTACCCTGCCTCTGCTTCCTTGGGTGAATTTATGGCCCCTTCTACATTGCTATTTAGTCCAGATTATCAAAGCAGGTAATCCACACTATCTGTGTTGAACTGGATTGTATGAGTCTACACTGACATATAATCTACTCACATTTGCTTGTTTTCAAACTGCTGGTTGGCAGAAGCTGGGGCTAACAGCGGGAGCTCACGCTGCTCCCTGGATTCACACTTGTGACCTTTCGGTCAGCAGGTTCAGCAGCTCAACAGTTTAACCTACTGCACCACCAGGGGCTCCACAACTACAATTTGGCACAGATTTATACTAATACTTACTTACTTTAGTCCTCTTTGCAGATTATTTATTATAGACTGACTAAACACCATGATTTGCTGCTGCAGCCCAATGCATTCTGGGAAATGTTGTTTAGCACAGGCATATGGCTTAAATAAAATCACTATAAATGGGGCTCTTATCTCCCTCATATTTTTTTATTTATTTTATTTAAGTATTCAATTAGACATATATTTGCAAGTGTTTGTTGCATACAGTGCAATACTTTCTATCTTGAGGTGGAACTTACTGTTGCATTCCAGGACAGGAAAAGCCCTCTGACTTTAAAACACACCACACGTTGAGTGAAGAAACAAATCCTTTTTTAATTAAAGCTTAATAAAATAGCCAATAGAAAGAAATGTTTGTAAGAAAATAGAAAAGTTCCAAAAAGCAAAAGGTCAGTAAAATGCAGTAACTCAAAGCAATGTCCATAAAAGATATAAAAGCAATCCAAGGCACTATAGGAATCAACAAGATGTCAAGACAATCCAAACACTGCTAGTCAACATCAAAAGGCTAGAAGCATCCACAGGAACAAGACTCCTTAAACAGGATTTCCATGGCACATGAACTTGATTTCCAAATGATGCCTGATCTAACAGATTTTCCCTTGAAGCAAACCTTATATCCCAAAAACCAGAAACTGGTTTGGCTCTTATCTGACGAAGCCTTTCGGAGTGACATAAATCTTGAGTTTGTTGTCAGTCCTGGCTAAACTCCAGCCGCCTGTTTTTCAACTCAATTTCTGGCTACTCATTAAAATTTCCAGGTGTCAGATTGTTTTCCAAATCCAAATCTTGAGAGCTCATAGAGAGAGGGAGTAAACATCATCCCTATGCCCAGCAGGAATATTCTCATGAGAAGCTGCCCTTTGCACTGGGGCCTCTCTGTCATTGTCTGCATGAAAATCATTGACCAAACCAACCATCTCCATCTTGCACCTCAGCCTCGGTACCATCATTTCCCTCATCCTTTCTCACAGCATTGCCCACATCATTGCCCATATCAGAAGCATCATGATCCTGGAACACAAACACAGGATGATTCCCAACACTTGCTACAATTGTAGAACACATTTTCTAAGCTTTGCTTATCATGTTGCATAACGTTTCACGCATTCGCGGATTTTTGGTGAATTTCCAAAGTTTTTTAAAACAACATTTTTTATCAATCTCTGCCTCTGTCTCCCCCTCCCTCCTCCATCAGTTCTGATTGGCTGGAGAGCCATGCCAACATGTTTGGCTTCGCCTCTCAGCAGGGTTTGGTTGCTCTGTGAATTTTAGCTCTGTCACGGCTACATCCGAACATATCAGAAACTTAAGAATCGAAGGCTCCTTTTGATTCAAATTCTTAATATTGGGGGGGGGGGGGGGGCAACAAGCAGGCATGTCAGAACTCACTTCAAAAGTGCTAAACACCCGAACTTGAACCAAATCGAGGGTATTTCCAAATCAAATGCACAAGTCTACTACTTAGAGCTGCAAAACGGAACCACAAGCAAATTTCATGAAAAACTCCCCTGACTTACTGGAAGAAATTTTGGGGACTAAAATACTCCAAAGGCAACAATCCAAAAAATAGGATTTGGAGCCTGCACCTGCTTTCAATCCTGCAGCTGTCTCTTGCAGGATCCCAGGGCTTGGAGTTGAGGGAGTGGTTTTTTCCATTCTCAGCCCGATAAGTCCTGGGTCTCACTCAACTACAAGCCTCAGAATTCTGCATGTTTTAAACTGGGATGAGGAAAGTCCTGTCTGATCTTGGAAACTACGCAGTGCTAGTTAACATTTCAAAGGGAGACCCTCAATGGTTATATTTAAGATGAAGGAGCTGGAAAAAATAATTATGCAATAGCTGCCGCCTCTTTTCTTTTCTCTTTCTGCCTCCCTCCCTCCCAGCCTCTCCTCCCTTCCCAGCCAGGCTTCAGTCTAACCTTAGAAAAAGCAGACAGGAAATCTTTTAAAAGCAAGTCACTTCCTCCTCTTGTGTCTTTTCCTCTTCTTTTCCCCAAAGCTGGTCTGCGTTTGCAAGCCTCCAGACGCTTCCTAATCAACTTCCCCTTTCACTTTGCCTCAGCACTTAGATTACCATAATACTTGATACTGATGCGCACCATAATTTTGGAAATTGTTGTTGTTATTTATTCTTTCTGACTGACTCATCATGACCTCATGGACCAGCCCATGCCAGAACTCCCTGTCAGCTGTGGCCACATCCCAGCTCCTTCAAAGTCAAGCCAGTCACTTCAAGGATACCATCCATCCGTCTTGCGCTTGGTCGGCCCGTCTTCTTTTTTCCTTCCTTTCTCCCCATCATCATTGTCTTCTCATGATGTGGCCAAAATCATTTTTGCCTCTAATATCCTTCCCTCCAGTGAGCAGTCAGGCTTTATTTCCTGGAGGATGGACTGGTTGGATCTTCTTGCGGTCCAAGGCACTCTCAGAACTTTCCTCCAGCACCACAGTTCAAAAGCATCTATCTTCCTTCGCTCAGCCTTCCTTATGGTCCAGCTCTTGCATCCATAGATTGCTATGGGGAATACCATTGCTTTAACTATGTGGATCTTCGTTACCAGTGTGATGTCTCTACTCTTCACTATTTCATTGAGATTGGTCATTGCTCTCCTCCCAAGAAATCAACATCTTCTGATTTTCTGGCTGCAGTCTCTGTCTGCAGTAATCTTTGTGCATAGAAATATAAAATCTGTCACTGCCTCCATGTTTTCTCCCTCTATTTGTCAGTTATCAATAAGTCTTGTTGCCATAATCTTGGTTGTTTTAATGTTTAACTGCAACCCAGCTTGTGCACTTTTTTCTTTCACCTTGGTTATAAGGCTCTTCAGCTCCTCCTCGCTTTCAGACATCGAAGTAGTATCATCTGCATACCTAAGGTTGTTACTATTTCATCCAGCAATTTTAACTCCAGCCTTGGATTAATCAAGCCCCGCACGTTGCATGATGCGTTCTGCATACAAGTTGAATAGTTCAGGTAATTTTGGGAATAAGATGTGCACTAGACTCGAGAAAATACAGTAATGTGGTTAGGATTAAGCATATACCACCTTTAGAACCTGTGAGGACAAAACTATAATTGAGAAAGGTGCCAGGCCACATTGGATCTCGGTTTGAGAGAAAGGCGGGATATACATTCAACAAATCATTAAATAAATTCCAGTGAGACAGTGTATCTTCTCTGGATTTTAGACAGAATTCTAAAGGATGTATCCCATGTGCTCAACATATTTAGGAAACTCAGTTTGGTACAACGGACAGCTCTTTTCAAGTTTGGGATTTTTTTCATGTCAGGAACTACTTGAGCAACTGTAAGTCACTTCTGGTGTGAGAAAATTGGCTGTCTGCAAGGATGTTGCCCAGGGGACACCTGGATGTTTTTTTAAAAATGTTTTACCATCCTTATGGGAGGCTTCTTTTATGTCCCCGTATGGGGAGCTGGAGCTGACGGAGGGAGCTCGTCCGTGCTCTCCCCAGATTCAAACCTGTGACCTGTCAGTCTTTAGTCTGCTGGCACAAGGATTTAACCCACTGTGTGACCGGGGGCTGATGAAAATCAAATAACGTTTAATCGTTTACTTAGAAGTCACCAGATGCTACTGGGGAAAAATTGGATGTAGCCCAGCTTTGTAGGACCGTGCCACCTAAAACAGACAAGCTTTAGCTCTTTGTATTACAACCAGAAATAATTCCTAAGACAGTTCATATAGATGTTGTGTTTCTATCTGATACTACCTTCAACCTAGTTAAATTAATATTGAAAAATCCATCTAAGGCTGTTCCTATCATTAGGCATCATGAGTTACATATGTGGAAGATATCCATGGTGGTTATCAGGTCAAATCAATTACATCTATGTTTTGGTTAACTTCTCAAAGTCTTTAATAAAAACTTTAGGGATGTATTTGTCTGATATTGCACTTGGGACCAGCATCATTCATGCAACTCTGGCTCCTTCTACACTGCCATATAATCCAGATTAGACTATGTAGCAAAATTTTTAAACATTTCTGGTCCTAGTTTCAAAGTGTTATTTCCTATTTAATTGTGTTACTTTGAAAATGGTTGTTATACTTCTGAAGATTTAATTTGTGGCTGCCCAAAACTGTGTTGAGTTGGTTGAGATTCTATGAGATAAAGGTAAAGATTTTCCCTGACATTAAGACTAGTCGTGTCTGACTCTGGAGGGTGATGCTCATCTCCATTTCTAAGTCGAAGAGCCGGCGTTATCCGTAGATGCCTCCAAGGTCATGTGGAGCGCTGTTTCCTTCCTGCAGTAGTGGTACCTATTGGTTGGTAGAACCTGGGCCTAACAGGGGGAGCTCACCCCACCCCCTGCATTCGAACTGCCAACCTTTCAGTCAGCAAGGTCAGCAACTCAGCGGTTTAACCTGCTGCACCACTGGGGGTTCTATGAGATATTCATTGGAAATATCTCATAGAACCTCATCTCAAGAAAGGATATCTTGTGCTGCAAGATATCCTTTTCCATGTTTTTCCATGTTTTTATGATGGAACCAATTAAGAAATGACATTTATAACCAAGGAATAAATAGTGTTACATAGTGTTGTCAGAGCAGCTAATTTATTTATTTATTTAGGGCATTTATATGCTGTCCTTCTCACCCTGAAGGGGACTCAGAGAAGCTTACAACATATATATATTATATTATATTATATTATATTATATTATATTATATTATATTATGTTATTAGCATAGCACAATATCAGTATTATATATTACTATATTGTACTATACCATTATATTGTAATATTATTAATAATATTACATGTAATATAAAATATATAATTGTAATATTGTATTATTAGTAGTAGTACCATTATATTGTATTACATTATAATATTATAAATATTATATGTATATACAATATATTATATTATATTATTAGCATAGCTAATCCACATTATCTGCTTTTAACTGAATTATATATGTCTACACTGCCAATAATTGAGTTCAAAGCAGATAATCTGGATTTTTTATGGAAGTTTAGAAGGGGCCTCTTTGTGTGTGAAATACCACATAGAACTGAATTCAGCTTGCTACATTTAACTTTTTTTTTACAACCACAGCAATCAAAAGGAACTTTCTCAACATGGAACAATTGTAAAAACTTGGAGGATGTTTCATAACCTATGCCAGCAAATTATCGGCCCTTCCAGACAGGCCACACAGCTGGCCCAAACCCCGGGATTTTGCCTAGGTAGTGTTCAGATACCCAGTTGTGCTGATCCAAGATTAGCAGGGGTGGGAGGGCATTGCCAGCCTCCCTCCACCCCCACCCCCTTCCATTTCCTCCTCCACTTACCAGAAAAAGGTTTCAGGCAAGTTCTGGAACTTTATAGGTATTTTTTAACACTGGATTTAATTTAGAACATCTGGTTCGCTCAAGGTTAAAACAGATTATCCTGAAATGTGATCTGTCCTTGCCTTGCCTTGCCCTTGCCCTTGCCCTTGCCCCTGCCTTGCCTTGCGATACGCCCAAATTTGAATACTGGTGGGGTTGGGGGAGGGGTTGATTTTTGTCATTTGGGAATTGTAGTTGCTGGGATTTATAGTTCACCTACACTCAAAGAGCATTCTGAAGTACACCAACAATGGAACTGAGCCAATCTTGGCACACAAGACTCCCATGACCAACATAAAATACTGGGAGGGCATTGATTTTGAGTTCACCTATGTACATCACCTATGTACATCCAGAGAGCACTGTGGACTCAAACAATTATGGATCAGGACCAACCTTGGCACAAATACTCAATATGCCCAAATGTGAACACTGGTGGAGTTTGGGGAAAATAGAGCTTGACATTTGGGAGTTGTAGTTGCTGGGATTTATAGTTAATCTACAATCAGAGCATTCTGAACCCCACTAATGATAGAATTGGGCCAAACTTCCCACACAGAACTCCTGTGAGCAGCAGAAAATACTGTGTTTTCTGATGGTCTGTGGCGATCCGTCTGGAACCCCCTCGTGACCCCTCCAAGGGTCCCAACCCCCAGGTTAAGAAACGCTGACCTAGAACATAGCACATTCAATAGAGTTTATTTTCAATATTATAAAAAAAATACTTTATTAACATAAATAAGGCTCATATATAAAATACTCCAAAAAAAGGGCATCTCATCAAACCTTGGGGCATCAGAACATAAGTGGATGTTAAAGGAGTTTCTTGGCAGGATCTTTTTGTTTACTTGGATTGGATTGCAAGTTCCTTCCCCTGAAATGTAGTCCAGAATATCTGGCATTTGTTGATGGACGTCCATCCACATAACTAACCAGGGCTGATCCTGCTTAGGCAGGATCAGATAGGATATGTTGCCTAGGCAGTACTCAGACATTACAAGACCATTTGGAAAAATCTTTCTTGGTAGTGATGTTTTTGCAAAACAACCCTTCATAGCAAATAGATAAGAATAAATAATATTGCAGCCTGTTTGTGTTTTGGATATCTTTTTCAGCAGTTAAAAAAAGTTAAAAAAAGAAGTTGCCAAAAGTTGTATCTAGATAGGGAGTTGCTCAGTATCTCCGCCTTAATTCTGTAACTTCCAGATAAGTAGCCACTGACTCTCATGGTAGTAGGAAAATAAATGTCCTCATTCTAATTTCATCTTTAAAGGAGCTGTAAATAGTTGGCTCTCCATATTTGTAGATTTCATTTTTATGGAATTGATTATTTGCAGATTGGATGAAAAGGTTCTGTCTAGGGATGTCTAGGTCCTCCAGTGTGCTCTATGGTCAACACTTGCTGGAAAATAATAATAGGGTCATGCTGGATGGCCAGGACATTCCTAGGGAGAACATATTTAAGCAGCCATTGGATAGAGAACTCTCCTCTAAGGGCCCTTCCATACAGCCCTATATCCCAGAATATCAAGGGAGAAAACCCCACGTTATCTGAGTGTGGATTCAGATGACCCAGTTGTGAACAGATGTGGGATTTTCTGCCATGATATTCTGGGATATAGGGCTATGTGGAAAGGCCGTAAGAATCTCTAGGTCCTCTAGTGCAATTCTATGGTCAACTTCCAGGAAAGGACTAAGCAGAGAGAGATGTTTTCTCAAGTCAAAAATGTACTTCAAAACTTTCCCCACTTTGATTGAGATCCTGCACCAAATGAGGAAGGCTTAGTGGTAGTTTCTGTTCTCATGTTCCCTATCTGACATCTTGAATTAATATCGTGGATAGAGATGAACACCTTAGTCAGCTAACTGAAAGTTTCCCTGGCAACTTATTGAAGGCCATACTTAAGAATAACATTTTTAACTTTAAAAATATGCATCAAAATACTTCCTCCCAAAAAGATGACTTTTGCATATAACAGGAAATCATGGCTAATACACTCTGACTTGTCATACGACTTTTGAAATGTGATTTTATGACTTGGGGCAGTAATTAGTAATCATATGTTACTGGCAAGCTGTGCTCTTTTCCCCACGGCCATCTGCATGGCCACAAATCCCCAATGAAGTGAAGAATATGCTCTTCATATACTCAGAGGATCTCCTTTGTTATATCCCACGGTTTTTCACAGCTGCATGTTTGTACAAGGGATTATGGGGAGAAGTCTCAAGTCTGAGTCCAGCTAAGTCCATGGCTATGATTCAGTCCTGATTTATCACCAGAGGTCAAGAGCTCCCTGAGCAGAGAAGGAAGGTAACACAGAGCAGTAGAACTGTTGAGAGCAAAGTCTGTTGGGCTTGGACTGTGTGTGTAGCTTGGCTCCTTGGTGACGGCTTTAGTGTCCCATTAATGATCCAGTTATTGCAGAGGTTACCGGAGCAGCAGCGGCTGTGTATGGCACCCAAGTTCTTGTGGACAGTAGTGTAAGGACTTTCACACCAAGATGGGGATGCACAACCTTTGACAACTGAGTTCTCTCCTGAGATGCCTGAAAAAGGGAAAAACAGTTATAGAACTTGAGAAGGAGATATAAAGATAACGTTCTCAACCCAATAGTTCCCAAACTTTGATTTTCTAGATGTTTTGGACTTTAGCTTTTAGAAGCAACAGCCAGATTGACCAATAGTCAGGAATTTTGTGAACTAATGCCTAGCACATCTGGAGGACCATTTTTTTGGAATGAAGTACTCCTTTGCAAATATCTTAGATGGTCTGGGTCCCCCTTCAAGACCATACAGACAGTGGTTGCTGGTAACTGACATGTCCAGAGAAAGGAGGACTGAATCTCTTTTGAGACTTAGGATGAACTTTAAAGTAGTAGTCCATAATGTTGACCGTCCCAAAAAGTATGTTCAGAATCTTCAAGAGAACTGTGACATGCCAAGGGACATCAAGTTCAACATCCAACCAATGCATGAATCCACTGCTAGAGCATCCCTGAGAGGTCGCCATCCAACCTTTGTATAAACATCTCTTACAAAAAAGAGCATCTTCTACAGTAGTTTTTCAACCATCAACCAGGTTTTACTGCCAGTTTAATGTTTATTTAGACTTTTCTTTCTATTGCTTAAAGCATTGTTTCTCAGTCTGGGGGTCAGAACTCCGGGGGGTGGGTGTCATGAGGAGGCGTCAGAGAGATCACCAAAGACCAACAAAAAACACAGTATTTTTGTTGGTTCGGGGGGGGGGGGGGGTTCTGTGTAGGAAGTTTGGCCCAATTCTATTGGTGGGGTTCAGAGTGCTCTTTGATTGTAGGTGAACTATAAATCTCAGCAACTACTACTCCCAAATGACAAAATCACCCCCCCCCCCAACCCCACCAATATTCAAATTTGGGTGTATCGGGTGTTTGTGCCAAATTTGGTCCAGTGAATGTAAATATATCCTGCATAACAGATATTTACATTACAATTCAAATTACACTTGTGAAGTCACAATGAAAATAATGTTATGGTTGAGGGTCACCACAACATGAGGAGCTGTATTAAGGGATTATGTCATTAGGAAGGTTGAGAACCACTGGCTTAAAGCCCTAACTTCTGTGGAAGCAGTAAAAAATAGACTGACTCCAGGATGAAGGGACTTGGGGCAATTTAATGGGAGAACATTGTTGTTAATTATTCATGAGTCAACTCTGATTTATGGCAACAATAATGATCTTCTGTTACATTGTCCTTTCATCCAGAAGTTAATTTATATAGATGGGTTTGGTTCTATAGAATGGACTCCAAGAATGGGGAGAAGGATAAATACAACTACAAAAGTTACAAGAATGTGCAAAATCTAACTAGTTGGCTAAGAAGGTAGTGGCTTCTTATCAATAGTGCTGCTAAGGACTACCTACCTCCTTTCCTACTGCTTTCTGCCTTAGTAAACATTATGATTTTCCCCCTAATAACTTCTGTTGTCTCATAATCTGTCCGAATTGCAATAGCCTCCATTTAGTCATCTTGACCTCTAGAGGGGGTACAAGCTTGAGATATACATTGTATATACAATATTGTATATTCTCCAGCACTACATGTCAAATGAGTTGATTCTCTTTCAGTTAACTTACTTCATTATCCAGCTTTCACAACTGTTCACAGAAATACTTACCATGGATTCCAGATGCTTCTAAACACTGGGTCATGGGACCCTGGCATTGTATCTTGGAGACAGCATCCGGGGAGCAACCGTGGGTGGCATTCCCCTCGCAACTGAAGCATGTCACTCCATTCAGGGGCAGTGGGGCATCCTTGTAGTCTGCAGGGGGAAGATTGAACACTATGAATCCATATTCAAATGATTGAAATTATATATTTGCTGGAGAGAAGGACAAAAAGACCCCAGTGAAAATTAAAAATTGCTGAGAGAACACATCTCTAGGAATCTCTAGTGACTTCATCAGATGGAACAACAGACAAACATCCTGAGCTCTGAGGATTACCTGGGAAGGAATCCCACTGGAGCATTGTAATGCACCCAAATACTTGGGAGTCATCCTGGACAGTGCTCTGACCTTCAAGAAGCACTGCCTGAATATCAAGCAAAAAGTGGGTGCTAGAAACAATATCATACGAGAGCTAACTGGCACAACCTGGGGATCACAACCAGACACAGTGAAGACATCTGCCCTTGCACTATGCTACTCTGCTGCTGAGTATGCATGCCCAGTGTGGAACACATCTCACCACACTAAAACAGTGCATGTGGCTCTTAATGAGACATGCCGCATTATCACGGGGTGTCTGCGCCCTACACCACTGGAGAAATTACACTGTTTAGCTGGTATTGCACCACCTCACATCCGCCGGGAAGTAGCAGCCAATAGTGAAAGGACCAAGGCAGTGACATCTCCAGCTCATCCCTTGTTTGGGTTTTAGCCAGCACGTCAACGACTTAAATCAAGAAATCGTTTTCTAAGATCTACAGAAACACTCGCTGGAACACCTCAGCAAGCGAGAGTCCAAAAGTGGGAGGCTCAAACCCAGAACCTCAACCACTGGCTGATACCAAATGAGATACTCCCCCCTGGGCACACAGAAGACTGGGCGACTTGGAAGACACTGAACAGACTGCGCTCTGGCACCACGAGATGCAGAGCCAACCTTAAGAAATGGGGCTACAAAACTGAATCCACAACATGCGAGTGTGGAGAAGAGCAAACTACAGACCACCTGCTGCAATGCAACCTGAGCCCCGCCACATGCACAATGGAGGACTTTCTTGCGGCAACACCAGAGCACTCGAAGTGGCCAGATACTGGTCAAAGGACATTTAATCAACTACCAAGCTTGCAAATTTTGTGTTTTGTCTGTTTTGTTCATTTTGTTCTGTTAGAAATGTAATACAATTGTCTGGTTGCCCCTGACACGATAAATAAATATCAGATGGAGCTATTTTTGGCAGCATACACTGGTTCAACTGTAGTTTAGCCACATAGCCCACCAGCTCCCATCCCACAGCGTGCAGCTACTTCCAGCTGTGCTCCATAGCTAAACTACCACTGAATTAGCAGCAACACGGGAGGCTTCTGTTGTTGCATTGGCAAGAATGGGGGAAAGCTGGGCAGCCGACACTTCCCACTTTGGGATGAGGTTTCTGGCAATAATAATAATAATCATCATCATCAAAGTATGGATCATCGATGTTGCAATCCCAGGCGATAGCAGAATTTAAGAGAAACAACTGGAAAAGCTGACATGATATGAGGATTTAAAGATTGAACTGCAAAGGCTCTGGCACAAGCCAGTAAAGGTGGTCCCAGTGGTGATCAGCACACTGTGTACAGTGCCTAAAGACTTTGGCTTGCACTTAAACACAATCAGCACTGACAAAGTTACAGATTCAGACAGACAGAATTTTGGAGCACAATACTCCTGACCTCACGATCATGTTAAAAACAAAGTATGGATTGTTGATGTTGCAATCCCAGGAGACAGCAGGATTGAAGAGAAACAACTGGAAAAGCTGACATGATATGAGGATTTAGAGATCGAACTGCAAAGACTCTGGCACAAGCCAGTAAAGGTGGTCCCAGTGGTGACTGGCACACTGGGTGCAGTGCCTAAAGACCTTGGCCTGCACTTAAACACAATCAGCGCTGAGAAAATTACAGAAGGCCACCTTACTGGGATCTGCACGCATTATTCGCTGATACATCACACAGTCCTAGATACTTGGGAAGTGTCTGACGTGTGATCCAATACAACAGCTAGCATAGTGATCTTGTTTGCTTGTCTTGTTGTCTTTCAAATAATAATAATAATCATAATAATCATAATAATCAACTTTATTTGTATTCTGCCCTATCTCCCTGAGGGACTCAGGGCGGATTCCAACATAGCAATAGCATGCATTCAATGACTACACAAAACACACAATACAGCCAGCAGAGTGATCTTGTCTCCTGTGGACTCATCTTGTTGTGTTTCAAATAATAATAAATCTTTATTTATATCCCGCTTTTCTCCCTGAATGGGACCCAAAGCGGCTCACAACTTTTGGGTGATGTGTGGGCATGGGGTGCTGAGTTGCCTACACACCCAGATGGGCACCGCTGGATTTGTAATGAGTTCCTAGGTCCTCTAGGATTACTCTGTGGTCAACTTCCATCTGAAATTGGTCACAGAATTACACCGGAGGACCTAGAGATTCCAAGAGAAAACATATTCAGGAAAAATGAAATTTACAAATGTCTAACTTGCATGTGTGGGAAGCTCACTGCTTCTGCTCTTTTTCCTCTACTTTAAGGCTAGTTTCTCCAGTTTTAAAGTAATTGAAAACACATTTGCACTACAAAGTTTCAGCACTATGATGCATGTCTGTATCCTACAAAATCCTGTGAACTGTTGTTTTGATTAGGTACTCAGAGTTCTCTATAGATAGAAATGAGACCTCTCCAGCAGAAAAGTACAAATTTCAAGATTCAAATACCAAATCGCTACTTTCATGCATTGTAGATATAGTTGTAACCCTTCCATCTTTGCATTTGGCTTCAGTTTTTTAAAACCCAGAACTTGCAATGAGACTTACTCTAAAATCCGAACCACCATCTGATTGCTTTACCTTGCATGTCACTGTTGCACCGGCTGGAGTTGCAGCACTTTATAAGGTGGAAACTGTTCTGGTTGTGGAACCCCAGTGGCTCTGAATCTTGGCAGTGGGAAAGTTGACCGCAGCCCTTGATGCGCTGTTCACCTTCAGGAAACTCTATCAGCAGAGAAGGCAAGGATAGTGATTACAGTCTTTGGCCTCTAGAGAGTGCCAATGCTAAGCTTAATGTAACACAGCACTGAGTCCCAAAGTCTATTTATTTATTTATTTATTTATTTATTTATTTATTTATTATTTCAAACATTTGTACTCCGCCCTTCTCAACCTCCCGGGGAGGGACTTACATCCGGCACAATTCAAAGCCATTGCATATAAATAATACATACAGTAATTACATATAAGAACACAGTAAATTAATTTTAAAATTAGTTTTAAAATGAAAAGTACATTAATGAAAAGTGCAATACTGCCTGTCTAGCCTTATGTAGAAACGAATTCAGCGAGCACAACACAATCGGTAGCCTGTCCATAGTTCATTTTCCATAACATCGTCATCATTACCATTGTCAATTATCTGCCAGCTACCCAAATGCCTGGTCCCATAACCACGTTTTCAGTTTCCTCCTGAAGGCGAGGAGGGATGTTGTTGACCTGATTTCACTAGGGAGCGAGATCCACAGGCAGAGGGCCACTACTGAGAAAGCCCTGTCCCTCGTCCCCGCCAGGCGTATTTGCACTAAAGGTGTGGCCAAGAGCAGGGCCTCCCCAGAAGATCTTAAACTTCGAGGTGGTACGTAGAGGGAGATACATTTGGACAGGTAAGCTGGACCGGCAGCCAGTGGAGCTGACATAACAGAGGGGTGGCATGCTCTCTGTATGATGCTCCAATGAGTAGTCTAGCTGCCGCTCATTGGACTAGTTGAAGTTTCATAGGCAGAGGGCCACCACCGAGAAGGCCCTGTCCCTCATCCTCACCAGGCGTGTTTGCACCAAAGGCGGGGCCGAGAGCAGGGCCTCCCCAGAAGATCTTAAACTTCGAGGTGGGACGTAGAGGGAGATACGTTTGGACAGGTAAGCTGGGCCGGAGCCATATAGGGCTTTATAGGTCAAAACCAGCATTTTGAATTCTGCTCGGAATTGGACCGGCAGCCAGTGGAGCTGACATAACAGAGGGGTGGTATGCTCTCTGTATGATGCTCCAGTGAGTAGTCTAGCTGCCACCTGTTGGACTAATTGAAGTTTCACAGGTGGAGGACCACCACCGAGAAGATCTGTCCCTTGTCCCCGCCAGTTTTGGACACAATCAAATCTTCCTCTCAATTTTGGTTCAGTTCTCTTGACATCAAGTGCTATCATGCCTTTCTCAGTCTTGCTGCATGCACTACATGGAAATTTCAGACTGGTGATGAAATTACAGGACCAGAAGCACAAGTTCTTCATGACACGTCAGGGAATGACCCATGGACTCTGTGTAAAGCACGTCTATGCCTCCAGATGTTTTGGACTTCAATTCCCAGAAGCCTCAGCTGCCTGGACCAATTGTCAGGGATTCTGAGAGATGAAATCCCAAACACCTAGAGGGGAAGAGTTGAGGAAACACTACAATACAGGAGTGTCATGTGAAGGCATCAACACTTGATGCCTTGAACCAAGCATAGCTTTAGCCACCTTTCGAGGCCATAGCAGTGGCTGTTAAACTACAGTGAGGAAGAAAGGCAGATGGTTGACCATGTCTGAACAAGATCACCTGTAGTAAAGGATGTGATGTCCACACAGTCTTCCTCAAGCCGGGCACACTTCATTAATTCCAGTCTGGAGTTGTAACAGGTCTTATCTGCTGTGGTACAGGAATAGCATTCCATGATATTTCTCTGACGACCTCGAGCTATGAGAACATCCACTACTGCAAAGGAAGGGGAAGAATGTGTGTTGTCTTTTATTTTTTTCTAATGGATGAAATAAGACATGGGTTTTGTAAAGTAATCTGCATATATATGACTATGGATGGAAACAATACTCTAGAGCAGAAATTTTGCAGACTCAGGACTAATCAAGGCCCTTTCTACACTGCCAAATAAAATCCAGATTATCTGTTTTGAACAGGATTATCTGACAGTATAGACTCAAATAATCCAGTTCAAAGCAAATTATGTGGATTACCTGCTTTGATAATATGGATCATATGCTGGTGTATAAGGGGTCTGAGTCTATCCATCTGTACTGCTGCTTCTCTCTTTGCCTACTTAGCTCTGCGAGTGCAGCATTTTTCCAAATGAAGCAGAGAGTGTTTGAGGACATCCGTAGGGATACCAAGGTGCTTGTTTATAAAGCTATTGTCCTCCCAACCCTGCTATATGCCTGCAAAACGTGGACTGTCTACAGACGTCACATGCAACTCCTGGAACGATTCCACCAGTGCTGCTTCCGGAAAATCCTGCAAATCTCTTGGGAAGACAGGCAGACAAATGTCAGTGTGCTGGAAGAAGCAAAGACCACCAGCATTGAAGCCATGGTCCACCATCAATTCCACTGGACCGGCCACGTTGTCGAGATGCCCAACCACCGTCTCCCAAAACAGTTGCTCTACTCCGAACTCAAGAACAGAAAGCGCAACGTTGGTGGACAGGAAAAGAGATTTAAAGATGGGCTCAAAGCCAACCTTAAAAACTCTGGCATAGTCACTGAGAACTGGGAAGCCCTGTCCCTTAAGCACTCCAGCTGGAGGTCAGCTGTGACCAGCAGTGCTGCAGAATTTGAAGAGGCACGAATGGAGGGGAAAAGAGAAAAACGTGCCAAGAGGAAGGCACGTCCAGCCAACCCCGACCGAGACCACCTTCCACCTGAAAACCAATGCCCTCACTGTGAAAGAAGATGCAGGTCAAGAATAGGGCTCCACAGTCACCTATGGATCCACAAGAATACTGATCGTGGCAGACTATCCTACTCGTCCAATGAGGGATTACCTAAGTAAGTACTGCCTTTTACTTCACCAAACATTATTGTCTTTTCTAGTGAATCATGTTTTTCCATGATGTGGCCAATATACAACAGCCTTGTTCAGTTATCTTCAAGTTTGATTTGTTCTAGGAGTCCTTGATTTGCCTTTTTTTAAAAAGCAGTGCAGGATATGTAGCAGCACCAAATTTCACATGCAATTTCTACTATTTTGAAAAATATATATATCAGGGATTTATTTCCAGTGTGAAATCTCAGCTTCATGCTATAACTTGGCCAAACAGCGAGCCTTGCTATATACTAACCATTTGGTGATCTCGCATTGCAAAGCTCGGTGTCGCAGTATTCCTCGGTCAGAAATACGGCTTGGTTACCGGACAAATGAGAAATTGAATTATTTGGCTTCCCACTCACATCACAGCCCTTCAGGAAGTAGGTGGAGATTTTTGGTCCTGCAGGCAGAAGCAAGGAAGAAGTTAAAAGAAAGGGAGGTGTAAAATTCTTGAACACACAATGATAGTAGCACAACACACATATATAGATGCAAAACAGTAAAATTAACTCTTATAAGACATAGAAAGGGGCCCCTTGGTGGCGCTGCAGGTTAAAACCACTGAGCTGCTGAACTTGCTGACCAAAAGTTTGGTGGTTCGAATATGGGGAGTGGGGTGAGCTCCTGCTGTTAGCCACAGCTTCTGCCAACCTAGCAGTTCCAAAACATGCAAATGTGAGTAGATCAATAGGTACTGCTTTGGTGGTATCTCCTCGATCGCATCTTCTTCCATGAACTGGCACAAACTCTAAGATCTTCTGGAGAGGCCCTCCTTTCGCTTACACCACTGTCACAAGTACGGTTGGTGGGGACAAGAGAGAGGGCCTTCTCAGTGATAAACTGGCTGGGATTTCTGGGAGTTGTAAGCCAAAATACCTGGGAACCCACAGGCTGAGAACCACTGAGCTACAGAGATACTTGCAAGTACATCTCAGCAAGCGAGAGTCCAAAAGTGGCGGGCTAAAACCCAGCACCTCAATCAGTGGCTGCAATTAGATGAGAAACTCCCTCCTGGGTTTTTAAATGCATTTTAACTGTACCCTCAACTTGCTTCTGACATGATAAATAAATAAATAACCCCACAAATTCTGGTCTTTCCTATGTTTTCTTCATGGTAATTTATTGTGGTAACTTAAGTTTTATAATAAGGGGGTAAAGTCCGGATTGAACACTTTTTCCAAACTTCTATAAGCTCTCAAATGTAGATGGGACCTACCAAATCCATTCCCCCTCCCCTGCCAATCCCATTACGTTGCCATGGCCTCTTTCCAAACTCACGGGATAATACAGTCATGATGGTAGTGCTGCATTGTTCTTGATGCTCTTCACAGATCTCTGTTTCCACGCAGTCTGTATCTCCGTCGCAAGAATAGCACTGGAGGCCAGAAACTGTAAGGAGACATTGGGAAAAGAATCCATTACCAAGTAGGATTAATAATCCAGTTCAAAGTGGATATTGTGGATTATCTGAGTCCACACTGTATATAATCCAGTTCAATGTGGATTTTATACAGCTGCGTGGAAGGGGCCTGAGTCCTTATCTGTGGCCATATTTACACTGCTATATAATCCAGTTTCTGAATCCAGATTATTTTATATTAATCTGGATTATATAGCAGTGTAGATGGGGGCTGGATCTTCACATTATCTGCTTTAAAAATTGACTATATGTGTCTATACTGCTATATAATCCAGTTCAACGCAAACAATCTGCATTTTGTGTGGCAATGTAAATGGGGCCTCAAAGCAGTTTAAAGCAGATAATCTGGATTCAGAAACTGAATTATATGGTTGTGTAGATCCAGCCTGTGAGAAGCAATTATCTATCTGTCTATCTATCTATCTATCTATCTATCTATCTATCTATCTACCTACCTACCTACCTACCACATTTGTATCCTACCCTTCTCAAAACTGAAGGGGACTAAGAGCCACCTTACACATTGGCACTAATTAAATGTCATAAAAACAGTATACAATTAAATAAACAATAACGTTAAAACCGAAATTTAAAGCATCTAAACAAGTACATCAGTTATTAAAATCATACCATCCAGGATCGTAGTCAAGAGTCATTCCAGGGCTCATTGCACAGATTCTACATTCCTTTCTTTTATTTTCACTGCATTTACTCTCCAAACCTTTAGTCCCATAGCCATGTTTTAACTTTCTTTCTAAAGGCTAGGAGGGAAGGAGCTGATCATATATAAATGGGGAGTGAGTTCCATAGATGAGGGGCCACAACTGAGAAGGCCCTGTCTCTCGTCCCCACCAGTTGTGCCTGCAAAGGAGGTGGGACTGAGAACAGGGCCTCCCTATCTATCTATCTATCTATCTATCTATCCAATCCAATTTTTAAAATAGAAAGGAACTTCTAACCATTTAATGGACTGGCCATGTTTGTTCATTCTTTATACTTCTGGCAACCAATATGGCCTTTGTAGGAATCCAGGAGTAGAAAACTGGTCCCTTGGCTTGCTTCAGTTATTTACTCCTGATTTGAAGGATAGTGATGGTTTCTAAATGTGCATATCTACATGTACATTAGGACATGCCAGTTTTATGCAACTTGGCATCCTCTTTTCATTCTTGCTGATGTATTTCCTTTTCAGGGGGCTATGTGGAAATGCACATTCTATGCAACAGACACAATGATGTTGAATCATATCATGGGCATTTCCAGGGCTTAGACAAGTTACTGTTTCATGACTTCATGTTAAGAGGGAGAATAACATACAATAGATATAGATATTGTGAAAGGGTTGTCATATTTTACATTCGTTGGGCCCCTTCTACACTGCCTTATAATCCAGATTACCAAAGCAGATAATTCAGATTACCTTTTTTGAACTGGATTATATGAATCTACATTGCCACATAATCAAATTCAAAGCAGATAATCTGGATTTTATATGACAGTGTAGAAAGTGGCCTAAGAACCAGCATCGTGTAGTGCAGCGCTTCTCAACCTGGGGTGTCAGGGTAGTCGCCAAAGACCATTAGAAAACAGTTTTTTCTGTTGGTCTTGCGTGTGGGAAGTTTGGCTCAATTCTATTGTGGTTCAGAATGCTCTTTGATTGTAGGTGAACTATAAATCCCAGCAACTATACCTCCCAAACGTCAAAGTCTATTTTCCCCAAACTCCAACAGTGTTCACATTTGGGCATACTGAGTATTCATGCCAAGTTTGGTCCAGATCCATCATTGTTTGAGTCCACAGTGTTCTCTGGACGTAGGTGAACTACAACTCCAAAACTCAAGGTCAATGCCCATCAAACCCTTCCAGTATTTTCTGTTGGTCATGGGCGTTCTGTGTGCCAAGTTTGGTTCAATTCCATCATTGGTGGAGTTCAGAAAGCTCTTTGATTATAAGGTAAAGGTTGTCCCCTGACATTATGTCCAGTCATGTCTGACTCTGGGATGTGGTGCTCATCTCCATTTCTAAGCCGAAGAGCCAGCGTTGTCCATAGACACTTCCAAGGTCATGTGGCCGGCATGACTGCATGGAGTGCCGTTACCTTCCCACTGGAGCGGTACCTATTGATCTACTCACATTTGCATGTTTTCAAACTGCTAGGTTGGCAGAAGCTAGGGCTGACAGCGGAAGCTCACGCCGCTCCCCGGAATCGAACCTGCAACTTTTCGATCAACAAGCTCAGCAGTTCAGTGCTTTAACCCACTGTGCCACCGGGGGCTCCTTTGATTGTAGGTGAACTATAAATCCCGGCAACTTCTAAATGTCAAGATCTATTTCCCCCAAACTCCACTAGTGTTCACTTTTGGGCATATTGAGTATTTGTGCCAAGTTTGGTTCAGATCTATCATTGTTTGAGCCCACGATGCTCTCTAGATGTAGGTGAACTACAACTCCAAAAGTCAAGGTCAATGCCCACCAAACCAATCCTGTATTTTCTGTTGGTCATGAGAGTTCTGTGTGCCAAGTTAGGTTCAGTTCCATTGGTGGTGGAGTTCAGAAGGTTCTTTGATTGTAGGTGAACTATAAACCCCAAAATTATACTACAACTCCCAAATGACAAAATCGATCCTCTCAAATCCCCACCAAGCATTCAAATTTGGGCGAATTGGGTATTTGTGCCAAATTTGCTCCAGTTAATGAAAATACATCTTGTATATGAGATATTTACATTATGATTTGTAACAGTAGCAAAATTACAGTTATGAAGTAGCAACGAAAATAATTTTATATTGGGAGTCATCACAACATGAGGAACTGTATCAAAGGGTTGCAACCAGGGGCGGCTTGCCCATTACGCGAAGTAAGCGATCGCAGAACACTTTTTTTGCCAGGGGCGCAGAGGCGCCTCTGTAAATGCCCTCGACTGCCACTTGAGGAGCGCCCCCTCAGCTCACAACAGCCCTAGCAGTCCGGGGGGAGCCTTGGCTTTCTTGCCTTGCTGCCAGGCGATCCTTTTCCCAAAGGGGCCAGGCCCTTGAGCCTCGCCTAGCCCCTCTCGTTCCTGCTCCACCCGGCCACCGGGTACACGAGCAGAGCCGGTGCTCAATTGTTCTCCACGTTCGATCCCTTCCCCATGACCGGCTCCCTTTCCCGATCCCCCGGCGCTCCACCCGCCTCCTCTCCTCTCCCCAATCCGTGGGTGGGCCAAGGGGTGGAGCCGCCACGTCTGGCCCGCTTCGGGTCCGGAGGCGTGCCTGAAGACCACAGCGTGCACAGCATTCTGAACTCCACCAATGATGGAATTGAACCAAATATGGCACACAGAACTCCCATGACGAACAGAAAATATATATCAATGATTGGTTGGGGAGGGGGGCACCAAAATACTGTGTGCTTACCGTTGAAAATTACCTAGGGCCACCTCTGGTTGCAACATTAGGTAGGTTGAGAAACAGTGGTATACTGGTTTGAGCACTGGACTAGGATTCTAGAGGCCAGCACAAAAATCCCTACTTGGGTGATCTTCACATATCACATTCTCTCAGCCTCAGAAAAGGCAAGGTTACACCTCTTTTGAAAACCCTGTGATTGTTTTTTCCTTAATGTTGCCAAAGATTAAATTATTATTATATTATTATTATTATAAGGCACACAACAAGAATGAGAGATATAAATCTCTGCTTATTTTGTACTCTGATCAAGTATGATAATTTTCCATTTTTGCTCCTCACTGAAGGTGTTCTTACACAAAAAATAATTGTTTGAATCGTATTGATAAACCAAACTAGGAAACGTCTCAAAGCAAGTAATATGGCTCTTATACAGACATTGGAAAAGTTTCCTTTTGTACTATAACTCCAAGCTTCCTTCCACACATCTGAATAAAATCCCACATTTTCTGCTTTGAACTAGAATATATGGCAGTGTGGACTCCAATAACCCAATTCAAAGCAGATATTGTGGGATTTTCTACCTTGATATTCTGGGTTATTTGGCTGTGTGAAAGGGTCCTCAGAGTCCTTAACCATCATGGCCAATGACCATGTTGAATAGAGGATATGTGTACTTTTCCTTATTCCATTATTTTTCCATTATTTTTGAGTTTTGATTCTAAAATCTCCAACCAGCTAAAATTAGAAAGGAAACCAGTGTTTTAGCTGGCTCATTGTTTCTATATTTATCGTATGAATGTTAAACTAACAAGAATGGTAAAAGTCTGACTCACATCGAATCTCAGCAACTTTCTCCCCTCAATCTGCAAATGGAGAACCGTGAAAGAGTCACATCCTGAACTTACTCACTACCTGTTCAGATGGCCACCTCTAAGATGAGACAAGGAAAGAGTGGTTGGTCAGAACAGGAATCATGAGTAAATCCAGGGGAGTCATTTGTCCATCTGTGTGAGCCTTGGTGCTCCATTGTTCTGGGGAGAAAAAAATCTACACCTACAAATTCTCCAACTACTTCGCAAACAAAACCTAGATAGAAGTCTTTGTTTCTCCACTCAATACTTCACTACTGCTTGGAAAAATTCGTTAGACTATAGCTCCCAGAGTCCTACTGCCATGGCAACTGGGGAATTTTGGCAAATTTTATTTATTTATTTATTTATTTACAGCATTTATATTCTGCCCTTCTCACCCTGCAGGGGACTCAGGGCGGATTACAATGTACATATACATGGTAAACATTCAATGCCATAGACACACAACACCCCGACCCGGGCTGTCTTCAAACTCATGACCTTTTGGTCAGTAGTGATCTTAATGCAGCTGACTCCCAGCCAGCTGCGCCACAGAACAAAATAATTTTGTTCTTTTCCAATGCAAATAGGCCTGATACATGTGATCTTCATGAGACTATTTCATCTTCAATAGTTGTTACTTCCTTTTTTTGTAACATGCTATAGTTGAAGCATCCAGTTGAATCCATTAGGCATGGCAGCTGGAGGAAGTAGATTAGAGAGCTTTATGTTTACGTCCTGAATGTGTTGAGGAACTATCTCCCCATATTTTTGCTTTCATATTTTGGTAACTAGTACCTTCTGTATTTGCAAATATGTAATCTATGCTTGTACCTAGACTGGTTTAATCCAAACCAGAGGTTTTCAAACTCTTTCAGCCACGGAGACCTTTTTGAAGCATAAGTTTCTCATGGAGCCCCAAGAAATGTTTCTATATTATATTATATACTAGCTGTACCTGCCAAGCGTTGCTGTGACTAACCTTCCCTCCCTCTTTCTCTCCTCCTTTCATTCTCTCCTTCCTTCCCTTTTTTTCTTTCCTTCTCTCCTTTCTTCCTTCTCTCCCTCTTCCCTTCCTTCTTTCCCTTCCATTTTCTCCCCATTCTTCCTTCCCTACCTATTCTTGGACTGCAACACCCAGCAGTCCTTCTGATCGATCGATCTACCTACTTATCTATCTCTATCTAATGTATCTATCTGGAGGGTGGCTGGGAGTTGCAATAGGAAATTGGAAATATGCAGGGATTGGGATGCTCTCAAAGAAATCCAAGAAGAATGCTTGCATTTTGGAAGCCGTGCATTTGGATCACTCTCTTCTCCTAAAGGGCCTGGTCTAGGGGATGCTGGGAGTTGTAGTCTAGAAGAGAGTGTGGATATGCTATTGTGTGTTTTGATTGCTGGGGGAGTCATTTTTGCCCATGTGCTGTAGAGTCTTTTTGCTTTTTTGGCTTTTAAGTCCCTTCCACTGTGTTTTTCAGTGTTTTTAATGAGTGACGGTCACTTGTAGGCCTGATAGGTGTATTGTGTCCAAATTTGGTGTCAATTTGTTCAGTGGTTTTTGAGTTATGTTAATCCCATGAACTAACATTATCTTTTTATTTAAAAGGAAATGTCATATAATCAATAGTACTAGCTCTCCTGTTGGTGACATAAGCATGGACACCTTGCATTATGTCATGTCGGGCTCCATTGAGGCAGTGCAATTAATGCAAAAGAGGACCTCTAAGAAACTCAAACCAGATTTGTTTCTGATTACAGTATGTCTTGAGAAGACTTGTCAGCAGATGTCACCTGGCCATCTTGTACATAGTTAGTGCCTTCCACTTCCTTCACACCCACTCCAATTCAAGCATTAAAATCTTCACACAAGAGGAGGTTTGTGTATCAGGCAGCGGTGGTCCAATGGGTTAAACCCTTGTGCCAGCTAAAATGCTGACCTGAAGTTTGGTGGTTTGAATCCGTGGGACGGGATGAGGTTCCACTGTTAACCCTAGCTCCTGCCAACCTAGCATGTCAAAAACATGAAAATGTGAGTAGATAAATAGGTACCACTTTGGCAGGAAAAGGCAAAGAAACAGGGTGAGTTCCCATTTATCAGCTCCAGCTTCCCATGTGGGGATGTGAGAGAAGCCTCCCACAGGATGCCAACACATCTGGGCGTCCCCTGGACAACGTCTTTGCAGACAACCAATTCTCTCACACCAGAAGCGACTTGCAGTTCCTCAAGTTGCTTCCGACATGATTTTAAAAAAGGCATGAGCAAATATTTTAACCAACATAATTTTAACAGTGTTTCAGTGGAAGACCAACAGGAGCCATCCTGTCCAACCCCCTTCTGCCATGCAGGAAAAGCACAATCAAAGCATCCCCAATAATAATAATAATAATAATAATAATAATAATAATAATAATAATAATAAAACACACAAACCTTCTGTGATCAAGTGTATGACATTTACAAAAAGGAATTACAAACTGCAGCTTATCTCTAAGAAGCATGGAGAAGGGAGGGAAAGATGCTTTATTTAGCCATATTGATCTTTCCAAAAGGGCTGTTAAATGATTAAGCAGGAATGGATGTACATTAACTGATCTCAGATAAAAGCCCTAGAGTTCATTCCAGTTGTGTCTCACTAAGATTCTTCATCTTTGACCAAGAAGGCATTGTTTTGTTCATAAGCATTTTGCCACATCCTTCCTAAAATAGCTAATATCACATGGGAGACTTCTGCCTCTCCAGCTCTGCCTGTACTACAACTCCTATTATCCCTACTGTCATCCATGCTGGCTAGGGAGATTGAGAGTTGCCATCCGAAAACATCTGGAAGTCCATGAGCTGCTTATCCCTGAATCAGTTTCTCAATGCATCACTATCTCAGTTCAGTATTAAACCTGGAACATCATTTAGCTAAAAGTGATCCATGTGTTTACCAGCATGTCATTTTTATCTTCAGCAGACCAACTTTTCTTTTTAACAGAGTGAGAGAAAATATCCGAAATTTAAGACTTGACAGCCTTCATCCCAACAAAAAAAGAAAACCAGCCAACCAATGAAAAAGAGGGAGAAGGAAGGAGAGAGATGGAAAGCACCTGACTTCCCTTAAGGCAGTGGTTCTCTACCTTCCTCTACCTTCCTAATGCTTAATACAGTTCCTCATGTTGTGGGGACCCCCAACCATAACATTATTTTCATTGCTGCTTCATAACTGTAATGTTGCTACTGTTATGAATCATAATGTAAATATCTGATGTCCAGGATGTATCTTCATTCACTGGACCACATTTGGCACAAATACCCAATACACCCAAATTTGAATACTGGTAGGGTTGGGGGGGGGGGGGATCGATTCTGTTTCTGTCATTTGGGAGTTGTAGTTGCTGGGATTTATTGTTCACTGACAATCAAAGAGCATTCTGAATCCCACCAATGATGGATTTAAACCAAACTTGGCACACATAATTCCCTTGACCAACAGAAAATACAGAAAGGATTTGGTGGGCATTGACCTTGAGTTTTGGAATTGTAGTTCACCTACATCCAGACAGCACTGTGGATAATGATAGATCTTGACAAAACTTGGCATAAATACTCAATATGCTCACATGTGAACACTGGTGGAGTTTGGGGCAAATAGACCTTGACATTTAGGAGTTATAGTTGCTGGGATTTATAGTTCACCTAAAATCAAAAAACATTCTGAATCCCACCAACAATAAAATTGGGCCAAACTTCCCACATGGAACCCTCATGATCAACAGAAAATACTGTATTGTCAAAGGCTTTCATGGCCGGAATCACTGGGTTGTTGTAGGTTTTTTTGGACTATATGGCCATGGTCTAGAGGCATTCTCTCCTGACGTTTCGCCTGCATCTATGGCAAGCATCCTCAGAGGTAGTGAGGTCACTACCTCTGAGGATGCTTGCCATAGATGCAGGCGAAAAGTCAGGAGAGAATGCCTCTAGAATATGGCCATATAGCCTGTAAAAACCTACAACAACCCAGAAAATACTGTGTTTTCTGATGATCTTTGGTGACCTCTCTGACATCCCCCATGACCCCTCCAGAGGTCCCAACCCACAGATTGAGAAACACTTCCATAGGCACTCACATACTGAGCCTGAATCACCACTCTTCTCCAGAATTTAGGAAAACTGTTCAGATCTCAGAATCTCAAATCAAGATCAAACCATCAAAACCCATTCCTTATACAACTGGAAAGGACACACACTTGCATCCTTTTGCTTTCCAGATGTGTTGGACTAGAACTAGAACACATCTGGAAGGCATTGAGTTGTAGTCAGCATGCCTCCCATATACACACTGCAGAATCCTAAATAGTTTGAAAACAAAAGATCATTTATGAAGTTAAAATAAACTTACTGTGAGGCACTGTTAAAAGAAAGACAAAGCTGATCAAGAAAAAATCCATGTCCTCAGGATGAGAACTGTGACTCAAATGGATGTATTTCTAAAATTTCTAGTTGGTCTCGGTGTCCTGGTTGGTTTCTGCTTTCAGATAAATGGCAATGCTAGCTTTCACCTCTCTGGTGCTTATTCCTTTTTTTAAAAAAAGTTCCCCCTCTGGCCACACCCCTGATAGCAAATGGGACGGATCCTCTTCCCCATTCCTGGTTTGCAGAAATGCAGCCCATGACGCAGACTGTCAGCCAGTGAAGTGACTGATGCAGGAAGGAGCGGGGAAGAAAGGGGGAAATGATGACAACACACTTTCTGTCTGCCGTTGGTCTATGTACAATATTTTAATGGCCTGAAATATATTTGTGGCACTGAGGCCTGGAAAAAAACCTACAAAGAAATCAGAATAAAAGTGGAGGGGAGAATAAGCAGAAGTTTGGAGTCTTTTGAGCATATGCAGACTGCCTCAAACACACCACTGAGCCTTTGCATGCTCCAGAATTTGGAAAGGGGGAAATGATGTTTCGGTGCTTAAAGCATGGTTTAATTTGGAAATAGGTGAAGACATTGAAATAATTCAAGATTTCCCATACTTTGGTTCAATCATTAATTATAATGGACATAGAAGGGTAGCTTTGAAGAATAAGACAAGATCCTCAAGTATCAAGATGTATCAGGTATGCTTATGAGAGTGAGGTGACCAATGGGTTAAACCAGGGGTCCATAAACTTTTTAAACAGAGGGCCAGGTCACAGTCCCTCAAACTGTTGGAGGGCTGGATAATAATTTGAAAAAACCATGAATGAATTCCTAGGCACACTGCACATATCTTATTTGTAGTGCAAAAAACACTTAAAAACAATACAATAATTAACATGAATAACAATTTTAAGAAATATAATTTAATTGATTTACGAAGCCATAAAAAATCTCCAGGAAGTATGCAAAGATTGAGTAAGTACTTCATCAATGTCACAAATGGACGGTGAAGCAACAGCTCCCCTGGTGGCCAGAAGCTGGAATGTTAAATAGCCTCTGAGTGTCTGTCTATATATGTTGTGTGTCTATGGCATTGAATGTTTGCCATGTATATGTACATTGTAATCTGCCCGGAGTCCCCTGCAGGGTGAGAAGGGTGGAATATAAATACTGTAAATAAATAATAAATAAACTTATTAGTATTTCAATGGGAAATGTTGGCCTACTTTTGGCTGATGAGATAAGATTGTTGTTGTTGTTGTGTGCTTTCAAGTCGTTTCAGACTTAGGTTGACCCTGAGCGAGGGCCAGGTAAATGACCTTGGAGGGCTGTATCCGGCCCCTGGATCTTAGTTTGAGAACCCCGGGTTAAACCCTTGTGCTGGCAGGACTGCTGACCAATAAGTCAGTGGTTCAAATCCAGGGAGAGTGGGTTGAGCTCCCTCTGTCAGCTCCAACTCTCCAAGTGGGGAACATGAGAGAAGCCTCCCACAAGGATGGTAAACATCATACATCTGGGTGTCTCCTGGGCAACAATCCTTGCAGACAGCCAATTATCTCACACCAGAAGTGATTTCCAGTTTCTCAAGTCACTCCTGACATGAAAAGAAAAGTCTTCCCTATGGATCTCAAACTAACATAGTTTAGGTCTAAGCCACATAGGACTTTATAGGTCATTACCATGGTAGTACAATGGGTTAAACCCTTGTGCTGCTGAACTGCTGACCTGAAGATTGGCAGTTCGAATCTGCAGGACAAGATGAGCTTCCAATGTTAACCCTAGCTCCTGCCAACCTACCAGTTCGAAAACATGCAAATGTGAGTAGATCAATAGGTACCACTTTGGCAGGAAAAGGCAAAAATATACCATGCTGTCATGCAGCAACACAATGAGGAAGTGTCTACAGATAAAGGCTCCTCAGCTTGGAAATGGAGAAAGACCACCTCTTCCAGAACCGGAGATGAGCACCACTTCAAGAGCCGGAAATGAAAGGAGAAACCTTTGCCTTTGTCTATGTATTTGGGTTTCATTGTTTGTCATGTAACAAGGCATTGAATATTTGTTTATATGTACTGTTTATATGTACTGTAATCTTCTCTGAGTCTCCTTGGGGAGAAGGGTGGAATATAAATAAAGTGTTGTTGTTGTTGTTGTTGTTGTTGTTGTTGTTAGTAGTATTATACCAACACTTTGGATTGTATCCATTTTGAGTGCCAACATTTGTCCTCAATATGAAATTCTGTGGGATTGAACCTGCAACTCGCTATACACAAAGCTTAAACATTCCTTGCAAGATATATAAAAATAATCCCTAAGCTATAATATGAATTACTACGCATTCTGAGCTATGCTTCTGACTCGGTGTATGGAAGTCCCCCCAGGCTATGAATTTAATACTTATGGTATGTGTTAAACTTGTGTTAATAGTTAAAAGAAATGAAGTCACCAAAATGGGAGAGGTGGGAGGAGGAGAGAGTATAACCAAGAACGAATATTGTATTGATGTTAAGTAGTATTGTATTGGTTCATGTGTGTGTGTGTGTATACACACACGTCTATAGATTTCTTTCATTGATTTTTATGAATATGTAAATAGAAAATAAAAAACGCAGTAATAAAAAAGAAAGAAATGAATGCTGGCATTGAATTGGATGGTTCAACATGGAAGGCTGTGTTTATTTCCATTATTGTTATTTTTTCCAGGGTTTGTTTAGAAGCATAAATAGGAGTCTAGTGTCTAGATCCGGAGAAGTCATGCTACCCCTCTATTCTGCTCTGGTCAGGCCACACCTGGAATACTGTGTCCAGTTCTGGGCAACACAATTGAAGGGAGATGTTGACAAGCTGGAATGTATCCAGAGGAAGAGGGTGACTAAAATGATCAAGGGTCTGGTGACAAGCCTTATGAGGAGAAGCTTAAAGAGCTGGGCATGTTCAGACTGCAGAAGACAAGGCTGAAAGGAGACATGATGAGGGCCATGTATGAAGATGTGAGGGAAAGTCATAGGGAGCAGGGAGCAGGCTTGTTTTCTGCTGCCCTGGAGACTAGGACATGGAACAATGGCTTCAAACTACAGGAAACGAGATTCCACCTGATCATGAGAAAGAACTTCCTAACTGTGAGAGCTGTTCAGCAGTGGAACTCTCTGCCTCAAAGTATGGTGGAGGCTCCTTCTTTGGAGGCTTTTAAACAGAGAGGTGCTTTGAATGTGATTTTCCTGCTTCTTGGCATGAGGTTGGCCCACGAGGTCTCTTCCATATCTATGATTCTATGATCCTATGAATTTTTGACATCATCTTCAGCATTTTATACTCCGAAAGAAAAATAAGACAGCTGGAGTCCATTGGTTTTGGAATCAGATACCTTGGGAGATGTCCAGCATCCTATTATATGTCTAGACACAGCATAATACCACTTCATCATACTACATTTTCCATGAAATGGGGCAATCCATATTATCTCAGGCTTAGAAGAAGGCAAAAACAAACTTCCCACAAACAACTTGTGAAGAAACCCTGTGATAAGTTCACCTTAGGGCCACCATATGTTGGAAACAATCTGAAGGCACATAAGGAGAAGCAGATATGCCCAAATCGAGTTATTAGTCTTCTGTGACTTTCAGTCTTCCTCGAAATGTGAGCTGTTTCTTTTGCAGATACCTTGTTTGCCCTCTTCATCTAGCTAAGGGAGGAGGAACGTTGAATAATTTTCTCTGGAAGTGGCTTGTCGACAGAGCAGAGAAAGGGAAGGTCATCCACTGCTGATTCAATGAGTTGCTGATTATTTCCTTTCCTTTGAATCATGTCACCTCTAGGAGACCCCGGTGGCACCAACAGGTCAGTGGTTTGAATTTGGGGAGAGTGAGTTGAACTCCTGTCTGTCAACTCCAGCTCCCCATGCGGGGACATGAGAGAAGCTTCCCACAAGGATGGTAAAACATCAAACATCCGGGCATCCTCTGGGTAACGTCCTTGCAGACGGCCAATTCTCTCAAACCTGAAGCGACTTGCAGTTTCCCAAGTCGCTCCTGACAGAAAAAAAGTCACCTTTCATGGGGAGAAATGTATTCCCTGACATGCATAGGTTATCATCTCTATTTTTATTATGTCAAGGTGTTGCCTTTAGTGCTTACTTACTTAGTTAGGTGATCCCTCGTTGTCCAAGTAGGATTGTCTTCCAAGATGGCAGTGGGTATGTAGGTGACTATGGAGCCCTATTCTTGATCTGCAGGTGGGAGGTGATCCTGTACAGGGTTGGCTTGATGCGCTTTCCTCTTGGCACTTTTCTCTCTTTTGCCCTCCATTCAGGCCTCTTCAAATTCTACAGCACTTCTGGTCACAGCTGACCTCCAGCTGGAGAGGTCAAGGGCCAGGGCTTCCCAGTTCTCAGTGTCTATGCCAGAGTTTTAAAGGTTGGCTTTGAGTCCATCTTTAAATCTCTTTTTCTGCCCACCAACATTCCATTTTCCGTTCTTGAGTTACTGATAGCTCTGCCTGTAGACCTAGGTAGGAAGCTCATAATAGCCAAAACCAATAACCCAGAGTTGAGCCAGTTCTTGAGGGGAACTACCAAAAGCCTACCATTTCCCTCAATACAAGAACTGCATGTGTTGCTGTAGGTTGTAGTCCTTGTTCGGCCATAGAAACTCCCTGGGTGACCTTAGACAAGTCACACTCTCTCAATCTCAGAAGATGGCAAAGATTTGTAATAGGTTCTCTTTAGGGTCACCATAAGTAGGAATTGACTTGGAGGTTGATAACAACAGCAAAAACTCTCTTCTTTCCTTCTTCCTGTCATCTGGGTTGCTGTGAGTTTGCCGGGCTGTATGGCCATGTTCCAGAAGCATTCTCTTCTAATGTTTCGCCAACACCTATGGCAGGCATCCTCAGAGGTTGAGAGGTCTGTTGGAAACTAGGCAAGTGAGGTTTATATATCTGCAGAATGTCCAGGGTGGGAGAAAGAACTCTTGTCCCTTTGAGGCAAGTGTGAACGTTTCAATTGGACACCTTGATTATGACTGAATTGCCTAGCAGCTTCAAAGGCTGGCTGCTTGCTGCTTGGGGGAATCGTTTGTTGGGAGGTGTTAGTTGGCCTTGATTGTTTCATGTGAGAAATTCCCCTGTTCTTTGTGTGTTCCTCTGTATTTACTGTCCTGTTTTTAGAGATTTTTAATACTGATAGCCAGTCTTAGTTTATTTTCATAGTCTCCTCCTTTCGGTTGAAATTGTCCACATGCTTGTGGATTTCAGTGGCTTCTGTGTAGCCTGACATGGTGGTTGTTATAGTGGTCCAACATTTCTGTGTTCTCAAATAAGGCCATTCAATGCTTATCAAGGTGGCCAATTGCAACCTTCACACCTGCTTCAAACAGACAAGAGTTCTTTCTCCCACTCTAGATATGCCACAGATATATAAACCTCACTTGCCTAGTTTCCAACAGACCTCACAACCTCCGAGGATGCCTGCCATAAATGTAGGTGAAATATCAGGAGTGAATGCTTCTGGAAGATGGCCATACAGCCCAGAAAACTCACAGCAACCCAGTGATTCTGGCCATGAAAGCCTTCGACAGGACATTCCTGTCGTCTGTTTGCAATTTTACATCAAGTTGCAAAATTGAAAGTGGTTTGAAAGTATCTTCTGCTTTTGGAATAACATTCTGTTGTTTTATTACTGTCAGTACGGTAAATGTTTTCTCTAGCTGCTGGTTTTAATAAGTTACTGCTCCATAAACACTTTCTAAGGGAGGAAAAGAGGGATTAAAATGTTTGCGGTAAAGTACACAAACACATAATTGTAGTCAATAAAACAGTATATGATAAACAAAGGTCTGGCTGATTGCCTTGACATTACCCAAAGTTGCCTTGTTTATGTATGTGCATGAAGTAACTTTAGCAGTGTGTGTCTTGGGGAGAGAGGAGGGACGTGGCAAAAAGACCCAGACCACTTCCTTTTTCTTTTGGACTCCTTTGTGCATTCTTAAATCCATCACAGTTTGAATCACTTCTGACTCATCTTATCCTCATCCAGATCAAATTCAGGACACAATTTAAATTATGGCCATGAACCAGAGCAGAGTGCCAGCAACAAAAAGTTGGGACCCATTTACGTAAAATACAGCACTATAATTCAACTTTCACCGTGCATAGTTCCATCTTATAAAATCCTGGAATCTGCAGTTTGGAGAGGGATATTTATGATTTCAGCTCTCTAGAGCCTCTCCAATTGCAAAGCTTGAATTCAATGGAATGCAGCTATGATAGTTTATAGTGTTATATATGGGCAGTGTGGAAGGGTCCTTGGAGAGACAAAAATAGATGGGACACATGGACTTGTCAGTTTGTTAACCGGAATCCTCAGTGGCGCAATGGATTAAATCCTTGTGTCAGCAGCACTGCTGACCAAAAGATTGGTGGTTCAAATCCAGGGAGCTGGGTGAGCTCCCACCTGTTAGCTCCAGCTTCTCACGCAGGGACACGAGAGAAGGCTTTCATGGCTGAAATCACTGGGTGGTTGTAAGTTTTTCAGGCTGTATGGCCATGTTCCAGAAGCATTCTCTCCTGACGTTTCACCTGCATTTATGGCAGTCATCCTCAGAGATTGTGAGGTTTTTTTTCAAGTGGCATGCCAGAGCTATGGTGGCGCAATGAGTTAAACCCTTGTGCCAGCTGAACTGCTGACTTGAAGGTTGGAGGTTTGAGATGGGAACATGAGAGAAGCCTCCCACAGGATGGTAAAAACATCTGGGCTTCCCCTGGGCAATGCCCTTGCAGATGGCCAATTCTCTCACACCAGAAGCGACTTGCAGTTTCTCAAGTTGTTTCTGACATGAAAAAAAAGGTTGCTAAACTCAGTGCAGTGGTGGATGCTGTCATCTTACTCACTGATGTATGATTCAGCCTCCAATCTGGTCAGCCACTGTAGACAAAAGGGAGCAGCATCATTTCATCTTTCCCTCTATGCAGTGATTGCTAGTACTTTCCGTGTCGGTTAAGCGGCGAGTCTACTTTTTTTGCTCTTCCACACTATCCAGTTAAAGCACAATGATTCCACTTTGGCATGGTAACAACATCCCATATAATTGAGGAAGGGTATTCAGGATTCCTAGCCAAACTGCAAATCCAAGAATTGCATCTGTTGTTGACTCAACAAAGTACATACAACTAGACTTTGGGCTGATCAGAGCAGGGTCTTGCATAATCCTAATTTTTAAGGCATTTTTCTCTAGCACAGGACCTCTCTAGGGTCAATGACTGAACTTTGAAACTCAGAAAACACAAGCTACATTTCTGTAGATTATTAGACCAAGGGTCAGGCTCATCATATATTTTGACTCCAGTTGTTCAATGTCAAATGTTTATACTGTATCTTACTGAAGTAATTTATGTTGTATGTCTCAGATAAGGAGGAGGAAGGTAGAACAGAGGTGGAGCAGAAGCAGGAGATAACTGGCTTCTCTTATTCTGCTTTGGTTATTTCCCAGGAGCAGCAGACAATGACTTTCATGTTAATAGGTCAGTTAATTTCTAAGAGAGGAAGTGAGAGACAGAACACAAAAAAACCCCAACAAAAAAAGAGGAATTACTAGGGTAGAGCAAAAATTCGGTGCTTCCTATCTTCACCTCAAAAAATTGTTATCCAAAATGATAATAAAATAGAATTATTTATATATTACTAGTCATAATAATAATAATAATAATAATAATAATAATAATAATAATCTTTATTTATACCCCATCACCATCTCACCAATGAGACATGCCGCATTATCATAGGGTGTCTGTGCCCTACACCACTGGAGAAATTACACTGTCTAGCCGGTATCACACCACCTGACATCCGCCGGGAAGTAGCAGCCAATAGTGAAAGGACCAAGGCAGAGACATCTCTTGTTTGGGTATTAGCCAACGCGTCAACGACTTTAATCAAGAAATAGTTTTCTAAGATCTACAGAGACACTCACTGGAACACCCCAGCAAGTGAGAGTCCAAAAGTGGCAGGCTCAAACCCAGAACCTCAACCAATGGCTGATACCAAATGAGAGACTTCCCCCTGGGCACACAGAAAACTGGGCGATTTGGAAGGCGCTGAACAGACTGCGCTCTGGCACCATGAGATGCTGAGCCAATCTTAAGAAATGGGGCTACAAAGTGGAATCCACGACATGTGAGTGTGGAGAAAATCAAACCACTGACCACCTGCTGCAATGCAACCTGAGCCCTGCCACATGCCCAATGGAGGACCTTCTTGCGGCAACACCAGAGGCACTCCAAGTGGCCAGATACTGGTCAAAGGACATTTAACCAACTACCAAGCTTGCAAATTCTGTTTTGTCTGTCTGTCTGTTTGTTTTTGTTAAAAATGTAATACAAATGTCTGGTTGCTGATGACACGATAAATATAAAATATCTCCCCAATGGGGACTCGGGGCGGCTTACATGAGGCCAAGCCCATACAACAAATTACAATAAAATAAGATAAAGTCCTTTTAGTGTTTGACTTTAATTGTTCTATATATTTCATATAATGGTTTCATTTACTATTATTTCTAGATTTTCATCTTTCAAAAAAAAAAATTCAGGGGTGTCAAATCCATTTTCTTTTTGGGATTTGGGGAATGACATGAAATTTGATAAGTCAATATGTCCATATTCATTATATCTAGTAATCTTAATACCCATAATGTTCTAGTTTGAGTGATTTCCTGTTTCCATAGTTTTGCATATGGAAACAGGAAATCACTCCAACTAGAACATTATGGGTATTAAGATTAGGCCAGTGACTCTGCTCTGGGTTGTAATCTGTACCAGTGTGCTGTACCAGCAATCTGGATTGTAGGTTACATATCTTGGACAGCTCCTTTATAGCCATGCACAATGGTATATGTCTCTTGGACCTCAACTTCTGTGTCCCTGAAATCCCCAATCCCATTAAAAAGTCAGTGTTGTCATTGGGCCGTTTTTGCCCCCAGATCAGAAAGAAAGACTTCCAAATATGTGTAAGCACACAAAATGCCCATGATAACATCCCAGAATGCTGTACTCCCAGCAAACACCTCTTATCCTATGCAGTCCTTCAAAAGGATGGCAGTTGTCACACTTTGAGGAGGACTGTAAAGAGAAATGGAAGGAGACACAACAATCTACTTTTGCCATGTGGAGGAGTTGGCCCTTGCTATTCACACAGTTGCCCAGTTCATCTTTAAACTTTGGATTAAAACCAAGTATGGATTTATCTCTCAATTCTTTTTTCCATGGACAAAAGCTGTCCGAACCAGCAGATGACTCTGGTTTACAAAGAAAAGAGAAGAAAATTCTCTGTGAAAGAGTGGACCAAGCCTCCCCAGTGTGTCAATCCTGGTCACCACTTTGCTTTTGAGGTCCAGACAAATCACGCTGAATCATTCACTTTGGCCTCAAGAGAACCTTAATGCAGTACAGACCCGTCCTTGCCAGTGGAGGTTTTGCTGGGAAGTTTGCCAGGCAGCTTCGATTTTCAATGTCATTATAAGCTGTGGCTTCCTTTGCAACTCTAATTTGAGAGGTTGGATTGACATATAAGGGAGAGAGAGAGTAAAAAGTAAAAGGAGGCCTTGTTTGAGTTCAGAGCAGACAAAGTAGATCTGCTTTTAAGGCCTGAAAAGTACAAAAATACACACAAACTTGAAATGCTAGAGGGAATGGCACACCATTCTAGATGTCTGTGCACTAATTTGCGGAACATGGGAAATCAACAAGATGAACTTGAACTCTTAATATAGCAATACAATTATGTTATAAAGTCACCACTGAAACTTGATAGGTTGAGCTTCATGACTAGGAAACAATAATAGTGAACTATAACCTATCCCAGAGTTTAAAAAAAACATGCAGAAGGAATGCCATTGTATGTTCCCACTTTCATATTTAGCTGAATGTGGTTTTATTACTGTAAATATTTATAGTTCCTTGAGTTAAATACTGGAAATTAGTTTAAGAGCATTGTTCAAACACTCCTTAAAGATCTGGGTATGTTTAGCCTGCAAAAGAGAAGGTTGAGAGGGCACATTGTCACCATGTTTAAATATTTGAAAGGATGTCATAAGGAAAAGAGAGCAGGCTTATCTTCCACTGCCCTGGAGATAGTCTCGAAGCAATGGATTCAAATGACAGAAAAGGAAATTCCATTTGAACATTAAGAAAAACTTCCTGACCATGAAAGATGTTCAAGAGTGGAACTCTCTGTGTGGTGGAAGCTCCTTCCTTGGAGGCTTTTATACAGAGGCTGGATGGCCATCTGTCGGGTGTGTGTGTGCTTTCATTGAGTTCAGGAAGCTAAACTTAGTTTAATCAAAGGGGTTTAGAAGAGTTTGGGTGAAGTTGGGTTTAGAAACTAGAGTGCGGAGAATCAAGGTTGTTTGGAGGAGAACTTCATTGAGTAGAAAAGAGTTTGAGTGGGTTCAGAAATCACCTGTTAGACTGGGTTGAATGAATGGGTTCAAATGACAGAAAAGGAGATTTAAATTTAACATTTGAAAGAACTTCTTGACCATAAGAAGAGCTGATCCACAGTAGAACTCACTGCCTCAGAGTGTGGTAGAAGCTCCTTCTCTGAAGGCTTTGAAACAGGCTGGATGGCCATCTGTCTGGGGTGCTTTCATTGTGATTTTCCTGCATGGCAAGACCATGTGGACAAGATGGCCCATGTGGTCTCTTCCAACTCTATTATTCTATGATTCTATGATCTTGTATTTGAAGACTGACTTAGTTTGAACATGAAACATTGATCTGGAAGCCAGCAGTTTAAACAGTAACACAAATCACTTGGCTCATATTCTCCAGTTATTAAAAGCTTATGAGACAGAAAGTTTAATGGACGTGACAGGTCCTTTTCCATGTTGCCATGTGTTTCTTTTCTTTTTTACCCTTTCAGTACAGTACACACCTCTTTAGAACTATAAGCAGCATTCCTGATATACAAGTCAACAAGGTGGGCCATGGAGTGAGGTTGGGCTTACAACAGGTAGATTACAAAGGTAGTGACGTGATTGAGGCTAAACAGAGAGATGCTCTCACCCCTCTCCAAAGCATCTCAGGAATTCGCTTCATCAGAGCACCAAGCCTTAAAACACCTCCTTTGTGGTTTCGAGAGATGTGGCTTGAATCCAGAGAGAGCAGGAAATAGTCATTCAAAGAGAATGGGGGCTCCTGAATTCACAAAGGGAAAAATGGGCTAACTCAGGGATGGTACTACCTTGATCTGCAAGCCAAATATGGTTCTTCTGCTGTTGTTTTCAATCAGTGATAGAAAATATCAATGTTTATATTGTGCCTTCAAGATGATGATGATGATGATGATGAGAGTCCCCAGTGGCGTAATGGGTTAAACCCTTGTGCCGGCAGGGCTGAAGACTGACAGGTCGGAGGTTCGAATGTGGGGAGAGTGCAGATGAGCTCCCTCTGTCAGCTCCAGCTCCCCATACAGGGACATGAGAGAAGCCTCCCACAGGGATGGTAAGACATCAAAAAACATCCCCCTGGGCAACGTCCTTGCAGATGGTCAATTCTCTCACACCAGAAGTGGCTTGCAGTTTCTCAAGTCGCTCCGGACATTAAAATTATTATTATTATTATTATTATTATTATTATTATTTGCTTTTCTCCGACTTTTCTCTCATGGATGTGACTTAAAGTGGCATACAAAATCAAAAAAACAAAATTACATAGTACAAATATCCATAATCACCCAACCTGACATATGTAACAGGCAATCCACACATTGTATCACCTACACTTATATAAATAAAAATGTAATGTTCATTTGTGGGATTAATATAATTCAAAAACTACTGGACGAATTGACACCAAATTTGAACATAATACACCTATCAAGCCAACAAGTGACCATCACTCATAAAACACTGAAAAACACAGCAGAAAAGACTTAAAAATCCAAAAAACAAAAAAATACATTACAACGCATACGCAAAACCATATATATATGCAAACACACATATAGACAAATATATACACACACATATACACACACAAAACACATATACACAGACTGGGCCACAGCAACGAGTGGCAGGGGGCGGCTGATATTACATAAATAAATAGCATAAGAAATAATCACATTTATTATAATCAATTAAAATTTCTGTGGCTCAGACCACTGAGGTTATATCCTAAAACATAAAACTAATAGTCTCAGAGCTGTAAGACTTTGGCCATATAGGCCTTATCTGATCGAGATACGCTGGTATCAAGGGTTGTTGTTGGGGAAGGCCTGCTTCCATAAGAAGATTTTCACCTGGAAGCAAAAGGCCAATAATGAAGGGGCCAAGTGCACCTCTTTGGGGAGGGAGTTCCAGAGTTATGGGGCCACCACCGAAAAGGCCCACTCTCTCATTCCTACCTATTGCACTTGTGATGGGACCATGAGGATCTCAGGGTTCATCTGGCTTGATAGGAGGAGATCCGGTACCCTCAAGTTTTTTTTTTACTTTCTTATGAAATAATTGTTCAGAACAGGGTAAGGCTGAGAGAGTGTGACTTACCTAAGGTCACCCAGTGAGACTCTATAGCTGAGTGGGGATTCAGACCCTGGTTTCCTGCGTCATAAATGAATAAGAAACTATGTAAGGACTGGAAAGGTATTGCACAGAATTTGGCTCTGCTTTGCAGCCCATTTAAAGGAATGATTTGCAGCCTGGGCCACCGCCACATGGAACTGAGTTCTGCTTTTCAATTTATTCAGAGGAATTAAATTTTACTTGGAGCATGAGTAGCTGTTACAGGAAAGTGAGCACTGCTTTACAGTCTGTTTAATAGAATTATACTTAGTCTGAAGCCAAGACTATTGTGGCATTGAACTGAGCTCTGTTTTGCAGTCTGTTCAATGCAGCGTTTCTCAACCTGGGGGGGGGGTCGCGAGGGGGTGGCAGAGGGGTCAACAAAGACCATCAGAAAACACAGTATTTTCTGTTTGTCATGAGGGTTCTGTGTGGGAAGTTTGGCCCAATTCTATCCTTGGTGGGGTTCAGAATGCTCTTTGATTGTAAGTGAACTATAAATCCCAGCAACTACAACTCCCAAATGTCATGGTCTATTCCCTCCAAACTCCACCAGTGTTCACATTTGGGCATATTGAGTATTTATGCCATGTTTGGTCCAGATCTATAATTGTTTGAGCCCACGGTGCTCTCTGTATGTAGGTGAACTACAACTCCAAAACTCAAGGTCAATGCCCACCAAACCCTTCCAGTATTTTCTGTTAGTCATAGGAGTTCTGTATGGGAAGTTTGGTTCAATTCCATCATTAGAGGAGTTCAGAATGCTCTTTGATTGTAGGTGAACTATAAATCCCAGCAACTACAACTCCCAAATGTCAGGGACTATTTCCTCCAAACTCCATCAGTGTTCACATTTGGGCATATTGGGTATTTGTGCCAAATTTGGTCCAGTGAATGAAAATACGCCTTGCATATCAGATATTTACATTACGATTCATATAGCCTTGATACTACCGTTGTTTCCTATAGACGTCTCCCCTCCAGTTGCACTAGTAGAGCATTTCTATTTTTGGAAGAAATTTCTGTTCCTCAAACTCAGTGTGACTTAATCCACCGTGAATATCCAGAAGAACGAGGCAGTTCCACCTTGATTTTGAAACATCCTTCTTAACAGCAAATCCCATTTTCTTTTAATGAGTCAGAGCGATTACAAATCTCTTACTCAGATATGTCATAATGGCAATGGTTGTTTCTGCCAGTGTTTTGGGAATTTGCCAGCGGTCTTCTCACCGTGTTGGCATAGGCGGGAGAGCTTGCATGTTTAACCCTGTCTTGGTTTGTTGTTTCCAAATACACCCAATCTTCTTTTTAAAAATCAGCTTGAAATAATGACTCCTTGTGCTTTACTGTAAGCAGCATAAATATCCCGAAAGGATAAATTATATGTGGTCTTGGAATACAGCAAGACCAATTAATACCAGGAGTAAATGCTATATTTCAGAGGAAGAAATTCAAACCACTCCTGAGGACTTCATGCCTGAGCAAACCCTATGAAATGCATGCTTTAAGGTGAAAAGACAAATCTTCATGTCACATCTTTTTTCTTCTTCTTAGAAAAGAGGAAGGATGAGACCAGAGTTTCACATAGCCATTTAAGGGAATGAGTTGATCAGTGGCATTGACCATGGCATTCTAAGCATGTTTAGAAATACCTTTGTAGCCACATATAAATGAAGAACCTGTCGCTGTTCAATGTGCCATGCTGGCTGGGAGATGAGTCCAAATAGGAATTAGCATGTTCAAATGATTATCTGAATAGAAGTGTATTTCTCTGCAAATATAACACATTCATACATCAGTACAGTTTCTCATGGTGCCAGAGTGCAATCTGTTCAGGCCTTCCAAGTCACCCACTCTTCTGTGTGCTCAGGAGGGAGTTTCTTATCTGGTCTCAGCCACGGATTGAGATTCCGGGTTTTAGCCTGCCACTTTTGGACTCTCATTTGCTGAGGTGTTCCTGCGAGTATCTCTGTAGATCGTAATAGAGTGACATGTGAGGTTAGTCTACATCAGTGTTTCTCCCTGGGGGTGGGTCACAAAGGGATGTCAGAGGGGTCGCCAAAGACCATCAGAAAACACAGTATTTTCTGTTGGACATGGGGGTTCTGTGTGGGACATTTGACCCAATTCTATCGTTGGTGGGTTCAGAATGCTCTTTAATTGTAGGTGAACTATAAATTCCAGCAACTACAACTCCCAAATGTCAAAGTCTATTTTCCCCAAACTCCACCAGTGTTCACATTTGGGTATATTGAGTATTTGTGCCAAGTTTAGTCCAGATCCATCATCGTTTGAGTCCACAGTGCTCTCTGGATGTAGGTGAACTATAACTCCAAAATTCAAGGTCAATGCCCACCAAACCCTTCCACTATTTTCTGTGTGGGACGTTTTGTCCAGTTCTATCAATGGTGGGGTTTGGAATACTCTTTGATTGTAGGTGAACTATAAATCCCAGCAACTACAACTCCCAAATGACAAAATCAACCCCCCTCCCCCAACCCCACCAGTATTCCAATTTGGACGTATTAGGTATTTGTGCCAAATTTGATCAAGTGAATTAAAATACACTCTGTGTAACAGATATTTGCATTACGATTCATAACAGTAGCAAAATGACAGCTATGAAGTAGCAATGAAAATAATGTTATGGTTAGGGGTTAGCACAACATTAAGGGGTTGTGGCATTAGGAAGGTTGAGAACCACTGGTCTACATAGTCTGTTGGAAATAGCACATTGACCTATACTTTAAACACCTGGAGTGCCTCAGGTGTTGCTGTAAGAATACCTTCCATTGTGCATGTGGCGTGGCTTTGACAACATTGCAGGAGGTAGTCTGCGGTTTGCTCTTCTCTACCTTCAAATATTGTGGACTCCACTTTGTAGCCCCATTTCTTAAAATTGGCTCTGCATCTTGTGGTGCCAGAGTGCAATCTGTTCAGCGCCTTCCAAGTCACCCAGTCTTCTGTGTGCTCAGGAGGGAGTTTCTCATCTGGTCTCAGCCACTGATTAAGGGTTTTAGCTTGCCACTTTTGGACTCTTACTTGCTGAGATGTTCCTGTGTGTATCTCTGTAGATCGTAGGAAGCTGTTTTTTTATTTATTTAAGACAGGGGTCCTCAAACTTTTTAAACAGAGGGCCAGGTCACTGGCCCTCAAACTGTTGGAGGGCCAGATTATAATTTGAAAAAAACAACCCATGAATGAATTCCTATGCACACTTCACATATCTTATTTGTAGTGCAAAAACACTTAAAACAATACAATAATTAAAATGAAGAACAATTTTAACAAATATAAACTCATTAGTATTTCAGTGGGAAGTGTGGACCTGCTTTTGGCTGATGAGATAGGATTGTTGCTGTCAAGTTGTTTCAGACTTAGGTTGACCCTGAGTGAGGGCTAGGTAAATGTCCTTGGAGGGCAATATCCTTGGGCCTTAGTTTGAGGACCCCTGATTTAAGACATTGGCATACTAACTGGTGTCTGATCAGAGGATGGGACGGAGATGTCAATGCCTTGGTCTTTTCATTGCTTGCTGCTACTTCCCAGCAGATGTCAGGTGGTGCAATGCCAGCTAAACAGTATAATTTCTCCAGTGATGTAGGGCGTAGACATCCTGTGATAATGTGACATGTCTCATTAAGAGCCACATCCAGAGTTTTATCGTGGTGAGAAATGTTCCACACTGGGCATGTGTACTCAGTAGCAGAATAGCAAAGTGCAAGGGCAGATGTCTTCACTGTGTCTGGTTGTGATCCCCAGGTTGTGCCAGTCAGCTTTTGTATGATATTATTTCTAGTACCCATTTTTTGTTTGATATTCAAGCAGTGCTTCTTGTAAGTCAGAGCACGGTCCAAAGTAAATCCTGGGTATTTTGGCATGCTGCAATGCTCCAGTGGGATTCCTTCCCAGGTCATCCTCAGAGTGTGATATGGTTGTATGTTCTTAAGGTGAAAAGCACACATCTGTGCTTTAGATGGATTAGGAATCAGCTGGTTTTCCTTGTAGTAGTCAGTAAGAGCATCTAAAGCTTTGGAGAGCTTCTGTTCGATTGTTTCAAAATGGTCAAACCTCTCTCAGATAAAGAAATAGCATTTTTAAATTCATGTTTTTCACTTTTCCAGGAATCCTATGCCCCTAGCCCCAGCGAATCTGGAGGGCTGACTGTGTATATTGTTACATTTTATTCCCATTGTTCATCCAATGATTTTAAGGTTCTTCTCTTGCTCTTCACTTTATCTTCACAGCAGCAATTCTCTAAGGTAGACCAGATTGAGAGGTCACCCAATAAGTTATTCAGTGGGAACTGGAATCTCGCTTTCCAAAATCCCAGTCCAGCACTTTTAACAAATGGGTCTGATAGCTGAAGCCCTCCTTACTTAATTTAAGATTATTCCACAAAGGAAAAGCCTTGAAAGTTATAAACAAACACAGTTAACAATAGTGACCATGAACTACAAAGGCTACCTAATTTTATCCAGTTCCTCAAAAGCAAACAAACCTTTCCATGAATCAGTAATTACTCAACATACAAAGAAGGCAGGAAATGCAAGAATCTTCAAATGGATCCCAGTAGGAAAGCCATCTTTCCCCAGGTACAAATATAGAACCTCCCAGGACAGGAAGACATATACTAACAGAAGGGTGTCCTTGAAGGAAGATGCTGGACCACAAACAAGTAAATCTCCTTCGCATTTTTGGTACTAAAATAGATTGCCTGGAAGCTCTCTCGGTTTGAAGACATTCCGTTCAAACTAGTCAGAGGAGTTCATTTCAAGTGGTTTCTGCTCTAGGCAAGACTTTGACTGAACCCTGCAAACTTGTAATAGCTGTTTTCAATGACCTTAAGAATTAACATGCAAAATGTTTAATTGCAAGGCTGAGATGTTATTGTTAAGAGTGGATTTCATAATTACAGGGGAACTGGGATAATGCTGTCCTTTAACAAGCAATGAACAGAGTATTTTGTGGCATCTGGATTCCAAGGCCGCTGAGAATTGGTTTGAGCCTCAGTGAAAATGGCATTCAGAGTCAGAACATCATTATCTTGAGGTTCCCCAACTTAAATAAGTATCCAATTTAGAATTTTTAAAATGTTCCAAGCCAACAAAGCCGTGTGAATTACTATCCTTTAAAAAGTTACTCTCCCAAGCTTTGGCCTCACAATACTGTCCAGGCATAAGGATGTTGCAAAACTGAACCTAGAGATTTATGTTCACTTATAATTTGGTCAATGCTATAAACATGCATATAGCGGAAACCCTTTTATCCTCCCCCCCCCCACCTCCAATTCTGTTTTTTTTAAATCTCAACATCATGAATAAACCTAAGGTGGCATCTTCCCAAGGAAGCCAAGGAGTATGACTGGAAATTACAATATGTATTGCCATCCAATAATGTGACAAGGAAACATGGTCATATTTATTGGCACCGATGCTCATTTTTGGTGGTCTATAAGGCTAACACACATGGCAGAAATGTTTTGGTAGTGCCCCCCTATTTAGAGAATTCCTGTTCAATCACAGTTGAGTGGTTTCCATGTCAGTGATGTTGTGAAAGCCTGTCTGGGGTTTAAGTGCTATCCAATGTATTCAAAACTATCTCTAAAATAGGTTCAGCACTATGGACAGCTACTCTAAATGCCAGACTAACATCCAGAACAGATTCACGATGCCATTGTTTCCATTCAAGCTCTGGTTGGGCTACACATTCATCTGCTTCAGGGATTGTTCAGGGTTCAAGGGTATGACACATTCATAGCACAGTGGCTTGAAATATAAGGATACTCAAATGCCATTTAAGACTTACCTGATACAGCCTCAGGGATCCTGGAAAGGTATTCGTAAGATTGCTTAAAGTCAGCAGGTAAATTAAAGGCACCTTCACATGTTGACACACAAAAGTGCAGGCTAAGCTTTTTAAAAAACAATATGTAATCACAAAGTCAACATCTGCTCATTTCTTGTTTGGAAACAGATGTCTCCAGGACCAAAAATGGGCAGAGAGGACAAAAGGGGGGGGGGGAGTCCCAAATTGTCTCCATGTCCCCGGGTTGTATTTATGGGCTTCCACCTCCCTCCAATATGTCCCATAATTGCCAGCATTCACACATTTCTCATTCACAGAGTGCTACAAAGAATTGGGAAACAGATTCAGCGAGCAATGGGATGAAATACCACAAGGAGATCAACAAATGATTTCCACTAAATCTGAGAACGGTCAGGTGGGGAGACTGTTTGGAATATAAAACAAAAGATCCAGAATGCAAAGAAATATAAATCAAAACATATTTTTGTATTCCTTCCATTTCTTTTTATTTTAGGACTTTTATGTTGCCTTTCAGAGCAAAAGCCCTCTTCATACTTTAGTCTATCTTGGGACCATCTTAACCTTCGGATAGAGGAACGCATGCGGGCCTAAGAGATCTGGATTCTATAAGAATGTAACTCCAGAAGAGTTTCAAATATTTCAGTGCTGGACAGAGCTTCAAAAAGTTACTTTTATGTAAATAATCACCTCACCTTTCCCTTCAAACTCGAAATACTCATTTTTGTTTTCAAAATTCACAATGATGGAAGAAGAAGTATAGGATGCTGAGTTTGCTTCCTAGACCTGGAGGAGCCCTCCAATTTGGATTCTATTATTAATTGCACAGAAAACACACTGAATCAATGGAAATTACAGAAGTGTTGAGTTACTCAGTTACCACTAATTTAATGGATTTATTCCAATTGAGAGTACCAGTAGGATTAAAACCTAGATATTTGCAGTTTTCATGTGTTTTGGATCCAATCTGTGTTTTTGGAATGTTGTATCTGTCCAACTATACAGTTGTAAAAAATAAATATATTTATGGTGCTTTCATAAAAATAGTACATTCCAATGGATTCTTTCAGCTGCCCACATTTATATATCCTCCTTTGGGCAAAGAATACTCTAACTATATGTAACGTGCGTCTGTTGAGCTCATAACTGTACAATTTTTGAGCATTATTAACAAAGCCCCTTCTTAGCTTCCAAGATCAGATAGAAACTGGTGCCTATAGGGTATAGGCACCTTTTAGGAACAATGTATGGTTTATAAAACATATGGAGTGTTGTCCCAGTTTTTACCAGTAGGGAGCAATATACTATTTGTGTGCTCCGTAATAAAAAATACTGTGTCACATTTCATACAAACTACTATCCCAAAGTAAGTTTAGCACTTTGATTACAACACTTTCCCTTCTATTTCAATGAAGTCTTTGGACAGAGGAATTTTTACAGAGGTCCTAAGAGTTCTTGTCAGAAAGGAAGTAGGGTCAGATCAGAATTAGAAGTGGAAACCAGGACATCTAGGTTCTAAAATAAAATAACACACATTGCCCCGTCTCTCCAGGCTCAGTGCAACAGAGCAACCATCAGGAGAGAGAGCAAGAAGAGACTAAGGTTGCTGAGAAGGCTGAAGGAGCCACTGTTGGGATTGTCCTTTCCTCCTCCACTGTGTGATGAATTTTTAGTGTCCCTGAATAATGAGGTCGCACCATCTCTGGTGAAAATGTCTTCTGAGATCCGCTTGTTAGTTGCATCTGAGGACTCCAACTTTGCACCAGGTCGTCTTTGAGATCCTGGGCGTTTGCAAGGAACCTTGTTCTTCGGACGTGCGGTGCCAACCCCTGCTCCTGAAACAAGCATGTCTCTATCTGGGCCACTGGTGGAAACGGGTGAATTGGTATTTGCCACATTATTGTCTTTGGTGATGAAAGAGTCATTATCCTTTGACACAACAAAGGGGATGGGAATAACGATATCAGAAACATGGCCTGGTTGGGGAGGAGGACTGCCACCAAAGAAGTTTTCACCACTGGTGGCTCCATGGTTGTCCACTGTGGAATGCCCAGGTCTTGGAGTGTGATTGGCATCAACAGTGAATCTTTCATCATCTCTACCATGGGCATGGACATTATGCCCACGGTCTACATAGCTTCCTGCAGAGTCTGTGGCAGGAACTTGAGCAGACCCTTCTCTAGTGAAGACACCAGCACCATGGTCACCTTGATTGGAAGATGAATGGTAGGCAGAAGCATCTTGGTTTGTCCCTTCAACAAAAATGCCAGCATCAGAATGAGCTCCAACAGGGACAATCGTGCTCCTCGGGGTGGAGGTAGAACCATCATGGTTGCTCTCTTTAGCAGCCATGAAGTGCTCCCCAGTAGTCATGCCCTCCACTTCTGTCTCACATTCTTCATCGTCAATTTCATCATTGGCATTGGACCCTCCCAAGATCCTGTTGCCGGTGGTTGCTTCTGTGGAGGAGGAAGTGGTGGAGCTGGTAGTGGTGTTGTTCCTCCTGGACACAACGACAGGGATCAGCACAACAACATTGCCATGATTGCCCGAAGAGGCAGTGCTGGCTCCTGGATTGCTCTTATCCAAGTTTGTGGTGGCTGAGGAACCATCTCCTGTAATAAGGTCTGACTCTGGAACACCTGAAGGTGAGGTTGCATTTCCCTGGGAAGATCCTTCAGAGATGTTCTCATTGATGGTGTCTTTGTGGGTAATTGAGTCATCATCATGATGAGAAAAATGTGACATTGTGTTATTCTCAGTTACTAATTTCTCATTATTCTCTCTTTCATTTACATCGGTTCCTTTCTCAATGTGGATCCCAGCAGAGGGATGTACACTCACTACACTGTCATCTTCCTTCTCTTCTGTGTAGGCACAGTCAGGAATTGGAGTGACTCCAGATGGTGCCGGGCTGGGCTTGATACATGCAGGAGCTTCTTCGATGTCCATACTATCAGCAGGGATCCTGGCTTCTGTCACTTTTCCATTCACAATGCGATTGTTGCAGAGGCTTCCTTGGCAACAGAGGACGTCAGTGTTGTCTAACTCCTGTACCAGCCCCAAGAGAGAGCTTTGGCACATGGCTGGAGAGGCACAACCTTTAAAGGTCACAAGGCCCAGATCCCTTCCAGCTGCAGGGGGAAGAAATGAAAACAATACAAGCTATGAGTCAAAACATTCCTACTGTTTCTTATTAGGCTTGGGGGATACAGAAATGCAAATGTTAATTATAAGAAGACTACAGCAGTGGTCAGTGGCTCCCATATCAGTGGGGCACAAAATCTACCCCAGGATTTTTTGGGGGGAGGGAAGAATAGAGTTCAGCACCTTGGAGATCTCCTTTGAAGTTCAGACTAAACCAGTGTTTCTCAGCCTGGGGTGTGAGGGGGTGTCAGAGGAGTCGCCAACAACTATCAGAAGACACAGTATTTTCTGTTAGTCATGGGGGTTCTATAGGGGAAGACTGGTCCACTTCTATTGTTGGTGGAGTTCAGAATGCTCTTTGATTGTAGGTGAACTATAAATCCCAGCAACTACAACTTCCAAATGTCAAGGTCTATTTCCCCCAAACTCCACCAGTGCCCAATATTTGGGCATATTGAGGATTCATGCCAAGTTTGGTCCAGACCCATCATGGTTCGAGTCCACAACTCCCAAACTCAAGGTCAATGCCCACCAAACCCTTCCAGGTGAATTATAAATCCCAGCAACTACAACTTCCAAATGACAACATCAATCCCCTCCCCCACTCCACCAGCACTCAAATTTGGGCGCATCGTGTATTTGTGCCAAATTTGGTCCAGTGAATGAAAATACATTCTGCGTATTAGATATTTACATTACAATTCATAACAGTAGCAAAATTACATTTATGAAGTAGCAATGAAAATAATGTTATGGTTGGGGGTCACCACAACATGAGGAACTGTATTAAGGGGCCGTGGCATTAGGAAGGTTGAGAACCACTGGACTAAACACATAGTAGATTCATTTGCCCTCTGACATAAGAGCCACCAGCTGCCACAAATAGAGGGCTATCGATTACAATTCCCACATTTGTAGACTACTAGTGCCCATGGTTTCATTTACTTGCATCTGACAAAATATGCCCTCTCTAGGCGTCTTAGCCCTTCAGGGAATTCTATGGTGTCTTTTCTCCAAAGGTTGATTACAGAGTTGAGCTGAAGATGCCAGCAATGTGTCCTCTTTACGCATTCCTTAGGTCCTTCAGTATGATTCTATGGTGTGCTTTCACCAGATTTTATTTTTACCCATGGTTTCATGCATATTGCTGGGATGTTATGGAATTGCAAATGATGCACAAATGAGGAGTGCCTGATTTACACCAGAAGCTGCTCAAGAGTGTCCCATTGTGCATCGGTCCCTTTGCTGTGAAACAGCAGTCTTTGATAGATGACAAACATCACACATTTTTTCAAAGCTATTTCTCACACATGGAAGTCCATTTATGAGCACATAGCAGGAATCTGCCCGACATTTTTTGTAAAGAAAGTAACCTTTCTTTGCATGTAGTCATGCTACCTTTGCAAAAAATAATAATAATGCTGTTTTCTGTGCAACTAAATAATGTGTGGACTTTGACAGAAGAATCTCCAAGCTATGAAGATTCTCAGTGGTCCAGGACTTAGAAACATATTTTTTTCTAAACACTTTTCATTTCAGGTTGAATTCATATGTTCAGTATATTCGTGCAAAGACATGCGAGCTAATGTCAGTGTGCTGGAAGAAAGAATGCTCCTACGCCATCAGCTCCACTGGACTGGCTATGTTGTCCAAATGTCCGATCATTGTCCCCCAAAGCAGTTACTATACTCCCAACTCAAGAATGGAAAACTGAATGATGGTGGACTGGAAAGGAGATTGAAAGATAGGCTTAAAGCTAACTTTTAAAACTGTGGCACTGGGAAACCCTGGGTCTTGAGCACTGTAATTGGAGGTCAGCTGTGACCAGCAGTGCTGTAGAATTCGAAGAGGCATGAATGGCAGGTGAAAGGGAGAAACATGCCAAGAGGAAAGTGTGTCAAGCCAATCCTGATGGGGACCACCTTCCACCTGGAATCCAATGTCCTCACTGTGGAAGAACATGCAGCTCAAGAACAGGGCTCCACAGTCACCTAAGTATCCACCACCAAGACACTACACTTGGAAGGCCATTATACTCGGGCAAAGACAGATTGCCTAAGTAAGTAAATAAGTACGTAAGTAAGTGTATGTTCATTGGTTAAGATTACAGGCACTCACCTTTACGGCTGTTGCCGACACCCTCCAAACACATGCTGTGGATGCCTGTGCACTGCACTTTGGACATGGCTTGAGTGGAGCATCTAGATCCAGAGCCATCATCATCCACACAGCTGTAGCATTCCAGTCCATTTGGTGCTTCACTCAGCACGTGGAAATCTGAAATAGGGGTGGGAAAAGCAACCTTGAGATATAGCATGGTCATAATTTGTACCTCTAACTTCTGGCCAAGAGAGCCAAATCAATGGGGCTAGGAGCAAACTAAGCCTCAACTCTCCCTAGAAGTCAAAATGACTGAAATAATACTATTGTACTTTGGGCATAACATGGGATGATATTTCTTACCACTGAGTGCTTTTTTTGTCATGTCAGGAGCGACCTGAGAAATTTCAAGTCACTTCTGGTGTGAGAGAATTGGCCGTCTGCAAGGACCATTGAGTGCTTTCAAGTCCCTAAAAGTGAACTTTGGAAATATTTGTTCAGAGGGGGTTTCCTCAGAGAGAATAAGGGTTGCCCAAAGTCCCAATGGGTTTCTGTGGCCAAACATGGATTTGAACACTGGTCTCCAGAGCTGTCGACCAATTATGTCACATTGGCTCTTGACATACTACTACTCACTGGAAAAGATGTTAAAACAGAATAAAATGAAAGACAGTAGAAAAAAGAAAGACTCCATTACTGATAGTTTGATTCAATCAAGGAAGCCATCTCCATGAATTATGAATGCATGGAATCACTCAACTACAGCTTGAAAATTTCCCCACCAATTTTTTCCCTCTCCAAAAGAGAATATTGATTTTGTTATTTTACTAAGGCATTATATATAATGAGACTTGAGTGTCCACAGATTCTGGCATTCACAGGAGAGGTCACACAATGAAACCCATGTAGATATGACTGTATCCAGATAGCAGTGTGCCTTTCAAAGCAAAAGGTGATGTTTTGTGTGCGATTTCTGATCTTGCTGCAGAAGAGAAGGCTGAGAGGAGACACGAGGGCCATGTATAAATATGTGAAGGGAAGTCATAGGGAGCAAGCTTGTTTTCAGCTGGAGACTAGGACGTGGAACAATGACTGTAAACTACAGGAAAAGAGATTCCACTTAAACATGAGGAAGAACTTCCTAACCATGAGAACTGTTGAGCAGTGGAACTCTCTGCTCCAGAGTGTGGTGGAGGCTCCTTCTTTGGAGGCTTTTCAACAGAGGCTGGATGGCCATCTGTCAGGGGTACTTTGAATGCAATTTTTCTGCTTCTTGGCAGGGGGTTGGACTGGATTGCCCACGAGGTTTCTTCCAATTCTATGATTCTATGATGCTATGAATGAGTTGCATTCTCTAATGAGGGATACTTTGAAGCAGAGTATCTCCTATAGGTGCTAGAATATTTTATTTTATTTTTATCCTGCCTTTATCTCAGCTTGGAAGTCAAGATAGCTTACAACAAGGCAAAAACAACATAAAGCTAAAAAAATAAAAATAAAAACTGGGGTTGGGGGGAGAGGGGTGTAAAATTGATAGACAAAAGTGGGAGATAAAGGTGGAATAGGTAAGAACACTATGATATGCATTCGGATATGGTGGTGGATTTGATATGTATTCGGAAATGGTTATGGATTGTGATATCATTCTACCTGTGTGGGTAATAAAAATATATATTAAAAAAATAAAAAGTCACAGAATCAAACAACTTGGTGTATTAAAACACTATTAAACTTGTAAAAGTGAGGTGTTATTTAATGTTAAAATACAAGGCAAAACTCCCTAATGGAGTTTGCCCCTTGGCAGAATTCAGCTGTCAACTTGGATGTGAGATAAGCACTGAGGAATATTTGAAAAACAACCCACAAAACCAATTGAGATAGTTAGCCAGAGTCTATCCCCTGCTTGTTACCAAGTTGAGGGGTTGCCTACCTGTGCTGAAGGTATTGCAGAGAGGTGAATTACAGCAGGAAGCATGGATAGTGCGCCTGCCGGAGTAGAAGCTCAAAGTGTCCTCACAGCGTTTGAGACTGGCGCAACCTTTCATTTTCACATTGGAGTATTGACCTGTGTAGGCAGAAGGGAGGAAGGGAAATGTCATTTTTTGGAATTGAGCAATCTGTTTATATCTTGGATGGAGGAAAACTGAAACTGAATGACATAGGCCGGTCTCTGCATGTTGCTGGCATGGATGTTAGTTCCACCAAAGTGACTATTCTTAAAGTCATTGTGAAGGAGGCCTCTTGTATCTCTTTGTGCAGTATCTTGGTTCCAGAAGGGCAGTCAGAGACTTCTAGACTCCACTACTATCCTCTCAACTTACCTAGTTTTCCAAGGATAGTCAGATCCACACACTGGTCCTGATCTCCAGAGCAGCTGATCTGAGTGCGGGCAATTTCTGGGCACCAGGCTCCTTGGGAGGCACAGGTGTGGCAGCGCATGTGGTTGGCTGGTGGCAGATGAGAAACTGGAAGCAGAAAGAAGGTAGTCAGTATACATTTCACATTTTAAAAGTTGCTCATTTCTACGAAAAGTGCATGAAATGCAAGCATTTCTGTCTCTTTCATATTTTCTGACTCTAGTCTGTTGGAAGGGCCCTCTGATGACACAGTGGATTAAACCTCTGAGCTGCTAAAATTGCTGTCCAAAAGGTCGGTGGTTCAAATCCGGGGAGTGGGGTAACCTACCACTGTTAGGTCCAGCTTCTGCCCACCTAGCAGTTTGAAAACATGCAAATGTGAGTAGATCAATATGTACTGCTCTGGCAGGAAGGTAATGGCACTCTATGCAGTCATGCCAGCCACATGACCTTGGAGGTGTCTACGGACAATGCCAGCTCTTCAGCTTAGAAATGGAGATGAGCACCACCCCCCAGAGTCGGACATGACTAGACTTAATGTCAAGGGAAACTTTTACCTTTACTTTAATCTGTTGGCATGAGTAATAAATAAATGCCTTTCTCAGTATCCCTCCTTTGCCTAGGCTGAAGCTATCAGGAACTATTCACTCAGAATCTTGCATCAGAATCACCAGAAAAAGGACTCACCAAAGTAGGTCTCATTGTTACAACCATCCTCAGCGCAGAAGCGTGCCTGATACGAGAGAGACATCAGGTGCGATTTGATTGAAATGGATTCGGGTGGGTAAAGCTGCTGGGCACAGCCTTTCCTCACAGACTGGAATTCCAGAAAGGCTAGGAATGAAAATAAGTGAGGCTTATTATACTCTGGTAGGTCCTGCATCTGCTAGAAAACTTAGTTAATTTTGCTTTTTAGCTACCTCTTCTATTTATTATTATTATTATTATTATTATTATTATTATTATTATTATTTGAAACACAACAAGATTAGTACACAGCAAGCAAGATCACTCTCCTGGCTATTGTATTGGACCACACATCAAGTGTCTAGTACTGTGTGATGTTTTGGCGAATAATGCGTGCAGTTCCCAGTAAGGTGGCCTTCTGCAGCTGGCAGATGGTAATTTTGTCAGCACCAATTGTATTTAAGTGCAGGCCAAGGTCTTTAGGCACTGCACCCAGTGTGCCGATCATCACTGGGACCACCTTGACTGGCTTGTGCCAGAGTCTTTGCAGTTCCATCTATTATTATTATTATTATTATTATTATTATTATTATTATTATTATTAGGCCCAGAGATAATGGAGATGCTTTTGTTTATCCCCGGCATGTACTAACAATAAATCTCAATGCATCACTGAAGCTTTAAAAACCTTGTAATAATGATGCCACCTTCTTCCCTCCCCACACATCCATTCACTAAAATCAGGGAGATCAGAGTTTGTATCCTTGCTTAGCCACAGAAACTCAGTGGGCGACCTTGTGCAAGTCACACCTTTTCAACAGAGAAGGCAATTGCAAACTCCCTCTGAAGAAATCTTGCTAAGAAAGCCCCATTAGAGGTTCACCTTCAGAACTTTATAAATAGAGACATGACTTAAAACAATACAACAATACAATCAAAGTCACTTGGAGACTTACCACACCAGTCTCTTATCCCACTACATTTGCTTTGTCAATGAAAACACTTTTCCATTGGGATCGCTTAATTCCCCACAGTACCTTCAGAACCACTATGGGATTGCAGCATCCATTTGTGCTAACATTGTGTTGCACACAGCATTTTGGAATGCTTTCCTACTACTTTCCCCAAGAAATTATCCCTGTCCCTTTCTGTTGGATACCCTAAATTGGGTCTTCTTAGGTCCACATCATGGGAGCACGTAAGGAAAGAGAGAGTCCCAAAAAAAGATAAAAAAACAAGGTTTATTTTAGTTTCTTCATGAAGAAGAAGGACAGCCTGGCAGCATACACAGATGCTACCCTTCAAGTGACTGCCGCCCCCCTCCTCTGTTTCTGCTGACTTTTATACTCAAGTAATAGGTCGTGGAAAGTACTCTCTTTCCAGCCCCCCTCCCTTGACCTTTTGATGGAAAGTACCTTCTTAAGTGCAGAATCTGCACTTAACCACAACCTTTGGCTTAACCACAACACAACTCTGTGAGTTTGAACTTTGTATGACCTCTACATGTCACATGTTGTCTCTCAAAAAAAAAAATCGAATTTTCTTCCGTGTTGCTCCTTTTCTACAGAGAAAGGGTATATTTCTCTTTTGCTGTTAATTTCATTCAAAGCCCCTTGCTTAGCATTTGGAAATTTCAGTCAAAGACCCTTTCATTTCCACTGTTTGGCATACATACTTGCACATGCATACACATGCCCCATCTCCACAAAATACAAGACACCAAGGCATTATAGCACTGCAGCTTTATAGCAATATAACCCTGGTGTTCTCCCAAACGTTAATACAAATCTCACAAAGGGCTGATGGGACACACCACATCTCCGGTAGACAAAGCTTCCTCAAAGACTTCGAGAAAAGGAGCAACTTTCTGATCTGAGCACTGCCATCGACTGCTACCACCACTGTTTGTATCATTTTAAAGCCCAATCACTAGCCCTGGCTTCTGCCAACCTAGCAGTTTGAAAACATGCAAATGTGAGTAGATCTAGTAGTACCGCTCTAAATACCTCAATAAAAAATATTTGTTTAAAAATAAAATAAATAAAAGCTCAATTAAACTTTTGTACAGTAACTGATAACAACATAAGAAGTGAAGAAAGTCATTAACAGATCCTTGCCATTAGAAGAATATATTTTTTAGAATTATCATTTGATGAGCCGCTACCAAAGGCACCGTTGTCCTGCTGCACGTCCACTCTACCTGCCTCTTATTTTTTCTTGTAATGGGATAACTCAGCTAGCAATCTGTCTGAAGCATTGATCACATTGGCCTTTTGAAAAGAAAACCACCAGTTCCCATTTCTAATAACACTACTTACAGACGTATGCCTTCCGGACAGATGTGGTACAGCTGGCGGAGGGATTTTCACAAGTCACATTCTCTCCTATGCAGTTGTACTCCCCATGGCATGTGTTGCACTGCAGGCAGAAAGCTGGCAAAAGGGGAAGAGAAAATAGGCTTCAGGATACCATTCTATCCAAACAAAAATTTATTTATTTACAATATTTATGTTTCACCCTTGTCACCCTGAAGGGGACTCAGGGTGGACCATAGAGCACATATACAGCAAACATTCAATGTTGTTATACACTGACAAAACAGACAACTGTACATAGATAGAGGTATATATGAGCTTTGCCATCTTCGGCATCTTGGAGGCCTGTGCTCGGTTCTGGACACAAAAGGGGGGGGGGCTGCTGTTGCTCCATCTTCCCTGCTGAAGAGCTTTTGTAAACTTCCTTCTTGATCGAATTGCCAACATTTTTCTGGCATTTCCTAATGGAAGCCTTAAATCCCCCACTTTAAAGTGGTACCTATTTATCTACTCACATTTGCTTTCAAATTGCTAGGCAGGCAGAAGCTGGGCTAAAGGCCAGGAGCTTACCCCAACCCAAACTTCAAACTGTCAGCCTTTTGATTGGCAAGATTTACTGCAGCTGGTGGTTAACCTGCTGTGTTAAAGGGATCTAATACCTTTATCATGTGCATGGTTTTCATCATAGTGTAGTACTTAGAGTATCTAATATTTTGTATGGAAGAGTTTTCTAATGGGGACATCCTCAATTTTAATCTTTTCAGTTATTATTTTAAATTATTTTATATTGTTTTATACTGTAGCCATCTTAATGTTTCAGCTGATTTAATTGTGTGCATTTCTGTTACTTTTGATCAGCTTTTAGTTGTATATCACTTTAACCATATTGTTACATCCCAGAGTCCATGCTGGAAGGAAAGCTGGATATAAATTAAATTAAAATAATAAATTGGGGAGATTTAGGTTCAAAAGTCAATGAGTTATGAAATTTACAGGGAATTTTGAGCCAAGTATTGTCAATCAGCCTAACCTACCTCATAACAAGGAAGAAAAGACCATAGATACCATCTTACACTGATTTGGGAGTAATATGGGATATAAATGTATAGGAAATCATTTTTAAAATAGTCAGCATGTATAGCTTTCCCCATGGGCCCCCCAGTACTGCAGTGGGTGAAATCTCTGAGCTGAGAAAATTGCTAACTGAAAAGTTGGCGGTTTGAATTCAGGGAGCGGGGTGAACTCCCACTGTTAGCCCCAGCTCCTGCCAACTTAGCAGTTCAAAAACATGCAAGTGTAAGTAGATTGATAGGTACCACTTCTGCAGAAAGGTAGCAGTCATGCTGGCCACATTACCTTTGAGGTGTTTATGGACAAAGCCGGCTCTTTGGCTTAGAAATGGAGAGTCGGATATGACTAGACTTAATATCAGGATGAAACCTTTACCTTTACTTATAGCTTTCCCAATACAAGGAGACATTGCCAGAGACCCTAAAGTGAATTTATCATGGTTTTGTGGATAATTTTGATTAAATGAATAAACCAAATCAAATGTTGTTTATCCGGATTCCCTGAGTAGGTGAGAATGAATAATTCCCTCATTCTACATTTAGTCTGAGAATCAGCCATTCGGTTAAAAGCTCTGGCATAATTTTCACATGGTATTTGCTCTGTGCTTATGTGTTTGAATGACAAACTGTGAACAATTGTGGTTGGTACTTAATGTATAACACTAATGACTTCAACAGGGACTTCCCCGAAGTCTTGGGTTTTGGCTCAGAGACCTCAGAGCCTGGGATGATCCTAATCCAGCAAAACTGTAGTATGAAGCCAAGAGCAAACCAAGAGGAAAAAACAGCATTTCCAAAACTCAGCATGAATGCTTTTATACATTCCTTGTCCTTGAAGGAGTTGGAAGGCAGAGATGTTTATATGAAAGGGGAGATAAGCAAGTCTCAGGGTGGAGCTGATCCAAAGTGGGAAGGAGGACTATACACACCCAACCCATATGTTTTCATAATAGTATTTTGAAAGAAGCCTGTGTGTAGCCTGTCCATTATATTTGCAGTGCTTATGGGAAGTCCAGAAAGAGGGAAAAGGGTAGTCTATGCTTATTGAATCCCTTCTCAATGCCTACACACGGGGATTATGTGGTCCTCCAGATGATGTACTGCAACTCCCATTAACCCTAGCCAACATACTTGAGGATGCTGGGAATAGTGGTCCTAAAACAGTTAGAAGATTACAGGATTACTAGATCCGCTCTCCCCAACAAAACAACCAGTGTAACCTCATAGTAAGAATTGCAACCGGAGCATTTTCATCTTGCTTGTTCCAATTTAGTGCTTAAGTGCAATGCTGACAATATTACGAGGAAACCCGCGGCAACTGCCTCAGGTGATAGAGACTGGAGGACAATTGAGTTGCTAGTTTAAAGTCAATTTGAAAATCTTTGCTGCATTTACTCTCGATCACATATTGTTTGTCTTAACTGCAACTTCATGTTATGCCTGCTTTTACTGGGGTGTTGTAGGTTTTCTCGGGCTATATGGCCATATTCTAGAGGCACTCGCTCCTGACGTTTTGCCTGCATCTATGGCAAGCATCCTCAGAGGTAGTGAGGTCTGTTGGAACTAGGAAAATTGGGTTTATATATCTATGGAATGACCAGGGTGGGACAAAGAACTCTTGTCTGTTGGAGTTAGGAGTGAATGTTTCAACTGACCTCCTTGATTAGCATTTGATGGCCTGGCAGTTGTTTGGTGTGGCTTGTTAGTGCCTGGGCCAATCTTTTGTTGAGAGGTGATTAGATGTTCCTGATTGTTTCCTCTCTGTTGTTGTGCTGTTGTAATTTTAGAGTTTTTTAATACTGGTAGCCAGATTTCGTTCATTTTCATGGTTTCCTCCTTTCTGTTGAAATTGTCCACATGCTTGTGGATTTCAGTGGCTTCTCTGTGTCGTCTGACATGGTGGTTATGAGAGTGGTCCAGCATTTCTGTGTTCTCAAATAATATGCTGTGTCCAGGTTGGTTCATCAGGTGCTCTGCTATGGCTGACTTCTCTGGTTGAAGTAGTCTGCAATGCCTTTCATGTTCCTTGATTCATGTTTGGACAATGCTACGTTTGGTGGTCCCTTTGCAGACTTGATTTTACTGTTTTTACGATAGTGTATTTTAGTATATCATATTTTCATGTGACTATATCACTTCAGAATTTGTTTGAAGTCACACAATCGCACCAAAACCTTGCTAACTCTCTATGTATTGGATTATAACTCCCATAAACCTAGTTTTTACTATGACCTGTGATTATAGGAACTATAGTGGAAAAATGTCTGGGTTACAGCAGGTCATGCAACTCAGAATTTGATAAATGAAAGAGGAAAGCATCTAGATCTTAGCCCTAATTAATAACCTCATCACACCAGAGCATGGATCCACTTTAAATCCAGTCTCTGCCTCCTGCAGAATTATGGAGCATGTAGTTTAGGGAGGGGCCTTTAAACTATTCTGTCAAATAGATGGAGCCCCTGGTGGTGCAATGGAGAGCTGGAGCTGACAGAGGGAGCTCATCCATGCTCTCCCCGGTTTTGAACCTCCAACCTGCCAGTCTTCAGTCCTGCCAGCAAAAGGGTGTACCCGTTTGCTGGCAGGACTGAAGACCGGCAGGTTGGAGGTTCAAATCTGGGGAGAGCATGGATGAGCTCCCTCTGTCAGCTCCAGCTCTCCATGCGGGAACATGAGAGAAGCCTCCCACAAGGATGGTAAAACATCAAAACATCTGGGCACCCCCTGGGCAACATCCCTGCAGATGGCTAATTCTCTCACACCAGAAGTGACCTGCAGTTCCTCAAGTCACTCCTCACACACACACACACAAACACACACACAAAGCCAAACAGGTCCTGGGCCTCACTAAACCACAAACCCCAGAATTCTGCAGGAGGCAGAAACCAAATTTAAAGTGGATCCATGCTCTGGTGTGATGAGGTTAAGTCAGGGGAAGAGAGCCAAAATCTTCATCTGATGGAATCCATCAGAATCCTCTCATGGATTCTGCGAATTGCAGTCCAAAATATTTTTGACAGTCTGGTAATATAGAAATTTCTCCTCTATATCCCAGCTGTTTATGTAAGGTAGAACAAGCACTTGCTTTAAAAAGGAGGAGGAGGAAAAGGAGGTCAAGATAATGTCATACCAAAGCCATCTATTATTGAGTAATGATAGGAAGAAGCACTTAGGAAATGCTTTTTTGAAGCACTTGCTTCAAAATCTATGAAAGATATTTACTTTGCTGGCACACACTTACTCTGAAGAGGGAGAAAAGTGGTATAAGAAAAGAGTCATAGGTTTGTGAGAGATGGAAAAACATCAAAATCATATCTGCAAAACTTAAGACCATTTTTCCTTCTGCTACTTCCTTTCTGCACTTGCCTTGAGCAAATCACTCATTTCCTCTTGCTCTTAAGGCTATTCCTTATTGTTGGCAACAAACCAGAAAAACAATGCAAGTGAAGAACAGTCTCTCTTTATAAAGAAAGAGTTATTATGCTGAAAGCCACAGCTTGGTAGCAGCAACCAAAAACAAGATCTATAAGTCCAATAGCTGCCCTGCTAAGATTGATGGAAAAGAAAGACTGTGGTGACCTCAGAGTCCAAAGAGGACCAGTTTTGAACAATAGTTCCTGCAATTCCTCAGCCAGCATGGCCAATGGCCAAGAGACTCTACAAAGAAGTATTTTTCAACCTGAGGATTGGGATCCCGGGGGGGGGGGGGGCAGGCCCGTAGCCAGGATTTCGTTTCGGGGGGGGGGGGGGGTAAACATTTTCAGGGGGGGTTCGGGGGGGGGGGGGCTGAGTTTCGGGGGGGCTGAGTCTGAGTGAAAGAGGGTCTAGCCTAGCAAACCTTTTGTATCATTACCCCAATACCCCCATGCATATGGGATATATTGAGTATGGTGATCAGATCATGATATGAATAAACATAACAGTTTAAATAATGCACCAGTAAGGCCTTTTCGCGAACCACCATGAGAATTTGGGGGGGGGGGGGCTGAAGCCCCCCGAGCCCCCCCCCCCCCGGCTACATGCCGGAGGGGGTCACAAGGGGGTGTCAGAAGGGTCGCCAAAGATAATCAGAAAATACAGTATTTTCTGTTGATACTGGGGGTTCTATGTGGGAAGTTTGGCCCAATTTTATTGTTGGTGGGGTTCAGAATGCTCTTTGATTGTAGGACGACTATAAATCCCAGCAACAACAATGTCCCCGAATGTCAAGGTCTATTTTCCCCAAATTCCACCATGGATATTGAATGTGCCAAGTTTGATCCAGATCCATCATTTGAGTCCACAGTGCTGTCTGGATGTAGGTGAACTACAACTCCAAATCTCAAGGTCAATGCCCATCAAACCCTTCTAGCATTTTCTGTTGGTCATGGGAGTTCTGGGTGTCAAGTTTATTTCAGTTCCATTGTTGGTGGAGTTCAGAATGCTCTTTGATTTTAGATTAACTATAAATCCCAGCAACTACAACTCCCAAATGTCAAGGTCTATTTTCCCCAAGCTCCACCAGTGTTCACATTTAGGCATATGGAGTACTCATGCCAAGTTTAGTCCAGATCCATTGTTGTTTGAGTCCACAGTTCTCTCTGGATGTAGGTGAACAACAACTTCAAAACTCAAGGTCAATGTCCACCAAACTGCTCCAGTATCTTCTGTTGGTCATGGGAGTCCTGTGTGCCGAGTTTGGTTCAGTTCCTTTGTTGGTGGAGTTCAGAATGCCCTTTGATTGTAGGTTAACTATAAATCCCAGCAACTACAACTCCCAAATGACAAAATCAATCCCCACCCCACCAGTATTCGAATTTGAGCGTATTGGTTATTTGTGCCAAATTTCTTCCAGTGAATGAAAATACATCTTGCATATCAGATATTTACATTATGATTCGTAACAGTAGGAAAATTACAGTTATGAAGTAGCAATGAAAATAATTTTATGGTTGTGGATTACCACAACATCAGAAACTGTAGTAAAGGGTCATGGCATTAGGAAGGTTGAGAAACACTGCTACAAAGTAACTTTCCCATGATTCTTGGTGACACCTACATTGAAATCTCATTATGTTTAGTGAGAACAAAAATCTCAAGGAGTTCAATGAGTTTTGCTTTCATACATGGGATCTTTTTTTCTTAAAAAAAATGCTCCCTTAGAAGTAAACCACATTTTGAGCAAACAGCACTGACTTCTAGGAACTCACATGGCTAGGATGGAGCCACACAATTAATGACAGCCATGCCCCAAATTTACCTTTCTATAGGGCTGTCCTCTATCTAATATTCAAGTTACTCAGAACGCAATACGATTTTGCAAGTCTGATGAGGTCTCTTAGGTGGAGTTCTCTAATCTTATATTCATATTGATGCTATTACTACTGGCATTATAGTAATAATATTTCATCCATGCCTAAAGTTTCCTTTTTTTTTTTTTTTACCTTGGTTGAAGAGTGCAGGTAGGAGAAAAACTGCCAGAAACCTGGCCATCTTGGGACACTGCTGTCTTCCCCCTTTGTGTTTCCTGTGCCCTTGTCTCTGACCAAGTGTTGGGCACCACCTTTAATAACCTTCTACATGCCTTTGGCCAAACCTTCTCTCCCAAAGAGCCAGCCCTAAACATAAGTGTCTCTTTGGGCTTCCATTGGTCCTAAGTGGGGATCCACCTCTTTCCCGATGGATGGAAGAGGACAATGCTTATTAAGTTTGCTCTCCACGTGATTGAAAACAATAACCCAGGAGGACACATTGGATGAGACCCACCCAGTATCAACATGAATCATGGCTGGGATTTCAGAGGGAACCGTTGGGAGCATCTCAAAATATAGATGGAAAGATGGCTGTGTCAGGCTTGAGGAATCCAGCCAATCTGGTTGGGAAGGGAGGGATAATATGAGGGAAGGAGAAAGAGAAAGACGGGGGAAGAGACAGAGAGGTGAAGCCAGAGAGAAGAAGAAAGAAAGATGCTTACCACTTTGACTAGCTCTTTCAAAATTCACACTGATACCCGGAGCAGATTTACAGTCTCACTGAAAGGGAATCTGTAAAGAAAGTGAGAAGTACTAGCCACCATCAGAAACCAATAACTGGAAAAGGATTTCCCAAGTACTCAATGAAAACATTTGTACATTTTTCTCCCCTGCTTCCTCTAGAATTCCAAGGAAGTTCTGATGAGCTCTACATGGTTCTGTCTCCTCTTGGACACTTACATTTTAGAGCCTGGGTATATTAATATGGTCCTTCAATAAATCATAGCTTAACCTATTGCAAGCACATTTCTTGAGCAGGCATGATCAAAGAAAGGACAATCCCAGTCTGTTAACTGTAGCCATGTGGTGGGGTTCCTCCTTTTTTTCTTTTACTGAAATTCTAACCTGTTCACATCTGTTCACACTTAGATCTGCCCACTAGAGAATTCTGTCCCACTTTATTAAGTCACATTAGGAAAAAGCCTTGACTTGTGTAGTATATACAGACATAGCACCAAGAAATGTGACAATGTTTGGCAAAGTAAAGGTTTCCCCTTGACATTAAGTCTAGTTGAGTCTGACTCTGGGGGTGGTGCTCATCTCTATTACTAGGCTGAAGAGCTGGCATTATCCGTAGACACTTCCAAGACCATCTGCCCAGCATGACTGAATGGAGCACCATTACCTTCCTGTCAAAGTGGTACCTGTTGATCTACTCACATTTGCATGTTTTTGAACTATTAGGTTGGCAGAGCTGGGGTTAACAACGGGAGCCCTCCCTGTCCCACAGATTCAAACCGCAGACTTTCCGGTCAGCAAGTTCTGCAGCTTGGCAGTTTAGCCCACTGCAGCCCCCATTTGGCAAAGTGGATAGCAATAAGAAATGGGGGATATCACTCTACTCCAATCAAAGGAGCCACTGATTGTGAAACCTGAGCAGGGCATTTGTGGACTGGGGTTCTCTGAGGTCTCTTATTCATAGGATAGTCATAAGTGAAAGTTGACTTTCAGTAACATAATCATAGGACTTCATCACATGTAATAAAGTCAGTGTTTCTACACATTTAACAAACGGGTACCAACAAAGCCCATCACATGACACAAGCTCGTACCATGGGTTCCAGGTGTTTCCCTGTTTCTAAAGTTTTTCCTCCCTATGCTTCTTAAGTTGATTCTCATTCGACTTCTTTTTCAATTCCCTGCATAGATAAAGGTAAAGGTTTTCTCCTGACATTAAGTCCAATCGTGTCGGACTCTAGGGGTTGGTGCTCATCTCCATTTCTTAGCCAAAGAGCTGCCGTTGTCCGTAGACACCTCCAAGGTCATGTGGCTGCCATGACTGCATGGAGTGCCATTACCTTTCCACTGGAGTGGTACCTATTCATCTCACATTTGCATGCTAGGTTGGCAGAAGCTAACAGCGGGAACTCACGCTGCTTCCTGATTCGAACCTGCGACCTTTCAGTGAGCAAGTTCAGCAGCTCAGCGCTTTAACCCACTGCACCACAGGGGGTGCCGATTCCCAGCATAGAGATGTGTAAAATCACCCAATTTACCATGTGATGGAAATTCCCCCTTGCCTGCTTTTACAGATAACAATGATGACATCATGGAGAGAGGAGCCAAGATGGGCAGTATTGGTTCATTTCTTCCACCATTACCACTGATGAGGAAGGAACAGTAATTTATATCTCGTTTTAAACGTAAAATAAATAGGCTTACCTTTTGAATTCAGACTTATCTGGACTTATAAAGATAAATATTTGTGCCATGTGATGAGAAGGCAAATTGACAATTAGAAAAGAAAGCAGAAAGAGGGAAACCATGTGATAGGGGTAGGAAAATCATCCATTTAATTTCAAACCCTCTGCTCAATGCAAAAATCCCTGCTAGAATATCCCAAACAAATAGCTGTCAATCCTCTTTTTGAAGTTGTCCAGAGAAAGAGATCTTATCATTTCCTTGGGAATTATTTTGAGGGAGATGTAGTTTTAGTAGGGAATTTTCAGGGATGCTTTCAATGATTGAAAGTCCCATGTGTCCTGATTTGCAAAGACCTTTGTTTGTAGAAAATGCTGCCAGTTTGAGAAAACGTTGCTGCAGAGAGGAAGTTACTTCTCAAGGATAGAAGTACTTCAGGACAGAACTGGTTAGCTTATTCTCCCTTAATTTCCCAGCCACTTGAAGTACCAACCTATAGATACTTTCCAACTGAAGGTTCACAGCTGAAGAACAATAGATTATAGTAGTGCCATTGTTAAGATCCCACGTGTGCCTTCCTGTCATAGAGAGCCAATGAAATCTGTATTAGTCAGCTTAGACCAATGAAATGATTGATCTTTGAACACCAATGAGAATGTGTTTTCAATTTTCTGTGAAAAAATGATAAAAAGCCACACAACCACATTTCAGGTTGCGACAGAACTTTTGTGCAGAGGGCACTACTGCCACCTTAGTGCTTTGGCCCGCAACAAAAGCCTTTGTAGTCAGAATTCAACTTATGGGCTCATCTTTGCACCGCTGCCCAGGTCTTAGGGGACTCCTGAGCTCATCCAGAGCTTGTTTGGAATTATTTTTATTTATCGTGTCAGGAGCAAGCCAAACAGTTGTATTGCATTTTTAACAAATAAACAAACAAAACACAAAGTGTGCTAGCTTAGTAGTTGATTAATGTCTTTTGACCAGTAGCAGGCCACTTGGAGTGCCTCTGGTGTTACTATAAGAAGGTCCTCCATTGTGCATGTAGCAGGGCTCAGGTTGCATCGCAGCAGATGGTCTGTAGTTTGCTCTTCTCCACACTCGCATGTTGTGGATTCCACTTTGTAGCCCCATTTCTTAAGGTTGCCTCTGCATCTCATGGTGCCAGAGCGCAGTCTGTTCAGCGCCTTCCAAGTCGCCCAATTTTCTGTGTGCCCGGGGGGGGGGGGGGGTCTCTCATTTGGTATCAGCCATTGATTGAGGTTCTGGGTTTGAGCCTGCCACTTTTGGACTCTCACTTGCTGAGGTGTTCCAGCAAGTGTCTCTGTAGATCTTAGAAAACTATTTCTTGATTTAAGTCATTGACATGCTGGCTGATACCCAAACAGGGGTATCTGGAGTACTGATGAATCATTGCCCTTACAGTTTGATTACAGAATCTACTTTATCATCAAGATGTTCCTTCTAATGTTCCATTGAAGTCTACTTGATAGCATAGAAGAACAACACAAGCACTTATGGTACTTGCGTTGTAACCCAGGAGAGTGGACCAGAGCTTTTAAAGAGCAGTGTCTAAGTGCTTTATCAGACCAATAATGTCATACTGTCTTCCTAACAAAGAAATAAAAATACCTCTCCCTAGGAATATTGTAGGATGGGATAATTGCTGTTGAAGTGATGCATTTCAACTGTGTAGGGCAGATACAACTTCCATATCCAAAAGTCATGTCCGTGAGCAATGGAAGGAGGGAGAAAATATAGCTTCATTGTCTTTCTTGCCTTGCCTTGTTTTTTAAATGATCGAGCTATTTCTGAACTACAGCTGGAGAGTGCATGATCTCCAGATTCTAGCTCAGTGGTTCCCAACCTGTTTTTGACAAGGAACCACTTTGAAAAGGGACCGCTTGATCAGGTACTACTCTCCAACATTAGTACAAAAGGATTACGAATCGGTTTTTAGTCAAATTTAGATTTGGTTTGGTTATTTAGGGTACTGATTCAGAAAACTCCATTGGATAGACCACATCAACTCTACTTTATTTATTATTTATTTATTTCAGATATTTGTATCCCACCCTTCTCAACCCCCGGAGAGAGGGGGACTCAGGGCGGCTTCCAGCCAGCAACGATTTGATACCTCCATGCACACATAATAAGATGCATAATAAAAACCAGTAATTATATACAGTTAAAACATTAAGTTAGTTCAGTTAAAATGTACTTAAATATAACAGCCTTGAGGCCTCATTTAGCCAAATTCTGTGGTTGGAGATTCCATCAAGCTTGTCCATAGGCCATTACCATAGCAATTGTCATCATTGTCATTGCCATTGTCAGCATAATTACCCGAAGGCCTGGTCCCACAACTAATTTCCCCAGGGAGTGAGTTGCAGAGGCAGGGGGGTCACCACCAAGAAGTCCCTGTCCATCATCCCCGCCAAGCATGTTTGTGACAAAGGCAGGGCCGAGAGCAGAGCCTCCCCAGAAGATCTTAAACTCCGAGGTGGGACGTAGAAGGAGATACGTTCAGACAGGTACACTGGGCTTTCTGATACAGAACATATGCAATCCAATAGTAGCCATCTGCACCCCCACTGAAAACCATATTTAATAATCTAGAGCTGATGTGGTCTATACAATGCATTTTTCTGAATTAGCACCCCAAATAATGCCAGAAACAGGCCTAAAACCAAAGACATCAAGGTGCTCCTGCTTCCAGGTGCTACATGGAATGGCTCCTCTCAGTGGGAGGGAGGAAAAGGAGAAGCAGCAGTCAGAAGGCTTGTTGTTGCACCTTTTGTGGGTAGTCTGCCTCTCCCCTTCCAACATCTTTGTTGCCTCGGCACTATAAGAGGGTTTCACAAGACCAGTTGCTCTCATTGCAACAGTGTAGTAATTGGGACCATATGGTGAACCATATTTTAGTTCTTGGGGACTGCTGGTAGTCCATGGAGCACAGATTGGAACCACTGTTCTAGTTGGAGCATTCTGCTTGGAGGCAAGAATAGAACCAGAGACCAAGATTCATCCTGAGCTCCCAGCTTTCAAGTTCCTGAAAGGCTTTGTAGTCATGTAGTTGGAGTTTGCAGGTATATAGACACTTGTTCTCTATTTGCAGCTCTGGAAATGGGCAGGGCTGGCTCATTAAAACAAAACAATGGGAGTCAGGACGCCTCTGTTCTTTTGGCATCCAGTTGTGTCAGAAACTTTCTGGTCTCTGCAAGAGTTTGTTCTCCGCTTATGCTGGGTGTGTACTCTGCCCAGCCTTTCCTCTCTCTGTTTATGATCAATAAACAGAGCCAGCATTAGGTCCAACCTACACAACAGAGCATTCAAGTTGACTGCAACATGGTTTAGGGCACGTGAAAAATACAAGAGCTCCAGGTTTGAAGGGTGCATTAACTGATATTTTTGCATTGCAAATTGATGAAAAAATGAATTGGAGAAAAGTGCATTTAGGTCACACTTTAAGATTATTTTTATCCTCATTAATAACTTTTGGCGTTTGATGTTTCTTGGTCTCACATGTCCTAGTGTTTTTCTCAGAAATGCTGGAGATCCCATCCAATCTTGAAAGCTAAATAAGGTCATAATATCATAGAATACTGTCCCCGGTGGCGCAGTGGGTTAAACCGCTGAGCTGCTGAACTTGCTGACTGAAAGATTGGCGGTTCGAATCCGGAGAGCAGAGTGAGCTCCCGCTGTTAGGTCCAGCTTCTGCCAACCTATCAGTTGAGAAACATGCAAATGTGAATGGATCAATAGGTACTACTTTGGCAGGAAGGTAACAACGCTCCATGCAGTCATGCCAGCCACGTGACCTTGGAGGTGTCTATGGACAATGCCGGCTCTTCGGCTTAGAAATGGAGATGAGCACCACCCCCCAGAGTTGGACATGACTGGACTTAATGTCAGGGGGAACCGTTTACTTATAATAGAATCATAGAGTTGGAAGAGGCATCGTGGGCCATCCTGTCCAACCCCCTGCCAAGAAGCAGGAAAATCGCCCTGGTTATTACTTGAAAGGGAGAATATTACAAATACCAGGTGTTGCAGACTATATTTCAGAATAAGGAACTGACAAAACTACCTCTGAGGATCACTTACCTAAGAAAGCCCTGTGACGTTTATGGAGTCATCATACGTTGACAGGTGACTTGAAATCACACACACACATACACATGCATGGCACTATGTGTGCCAGACCGCTTTGAGTTGAATGCCATTATTAATACCATGTGATTCCCCCCCCCCCTAAAAATATTCCTGTAATTGTAAGGCTGCAAAAATGAGACACACAGCTTGCCCATGAATTCAGGCATCATTGGTCTCTAATTGAAGTAAAACACTCTTAAGTGGGACCCTAATATAGAATGAAAGGCTAATAGGCCTGTTTATTACTAGCTGATTTGCTCCACCTCTAAGTTAGTTGCATTCCAATGCCACATTCTTCTAATTGTATTACATCATTGCTTCAAATAGTAGGAACAACAGCTGTCCAAAAATATTGTGAGAAAATTGAGTCTTCTTCAGAGACTTTCCCCAGAAAGACCTTGCAAAGAGACTACTTTTTAGCTGCTTTGAATCTCCTGTTGAGATAAAAAGCAGGGTAGAAATAAACATAATAATAATAATAATAATTATTATTATTATTATTATGGAGATTTTCAGAATGTGACCTAATTCGTTGCATAGACTTCGGGCCCTTCCACATAGCCCTATATCCCAGGATATCAAGGCAGAAAATCCCACATTATCTGCTTTGAACTGGAATATATGGCAGTGTGGACTTGGATCACTCAGTTCAAAGCAGATATTGTGGGATTTCCTGCCTTGATATTCTGGGATATAGGGGATATAGGGGTGTATGGAAGGGCCCTTCCTTTGATTGTAACTATTCTGTCATAGCAGTTTTATGCCATTTTAAGTAGACCAGAAAAAAAATTGTTGTTTACACCCTGAAAATCCTTGCATTAGGCAGGCTGTCAGCTGCCTTCCTTCAAGGTATTCCAAGGTCTTGTCAAAAAAGCATTGGCAACCTTTGCCAATTTTGACACAAGGTTGAGTGTGAGTGGGTTAATACAGAGGAGTTGGCACATGCCTGAAATCAAGGTGTTTGAAGCACATGGACAAGATTGCACACTTTTAATTCTGGATTAACCAGTTTGAGGTCCCATCCACACAGCCCTATATCCCAGAATATCAAGGCAGAAAATCCAACATTATTTGAGTGTGAACTCAGATAACCCAGTTCGAAACAGAAATTGAGCGATTTTCTGCCTTGATATTTTGGGAAATAGGGCTGTGTGGAAGGGCCCCAAGACAGCAGGTCACTACAGATGAAATGGCAGGGAGAAGGTTTGAGGAAAAGAGACAAAAGAGAGTTCCTGAGGTCTGTAAAAGCACAGTTTATTCTCGGTTGGCGCCAACTGGATATGGACCCTGCTGGTATTCCAGAAAACAGTGTGATGAACAAAGGAATTGACTTGGTTTATATACCCTTTAAAATAATATGCATGCATCATACAAGCACCACAATGTGCATCACAAAATTCCACTTTTACATTGTCTTCAATAGCATATTTTAACTTCAACACTTTTAATCTTCCATTAAGCACCTTTATCTAAAGAGCTGCTATTAGTGTACCATCCTGTAACGCATAGTGCCAGAGTGTATGCTACAGGCTACTGATAGCAAGAGCTTCCATCCATCTTGAGATGGATACCTCCCTGATACCAAGAAGCTTCTTGATGACCAGGCTTCATCATTAATCTTACAATAACCCTGCTTGGTGCGAAATGAAAGAGTCTCTTGATATTTGCCAGAGACATTCCTTTCCTAGACCCTGGTCTCTTTGTGGCATCTAATTTGCAGCTTTTAAGAAGAGAATGTTTTCCCAAGTGAAGTGAAGTTCATGCATACATACATATCCCTTTGTGATTTCATATATATATTCGAATTCCTATTTCTAATATGGTTACATCCAATATATTTTCCAATATATGTATTATGTATTTCCATCATGCCTTCACCACAGTTTCCAGGATGATCCATTCCATTCCTCTGTCAGCTATATTCACCCTCCCTCTTGCATTTCTATAGACCTACAACTCTACTGATAATCTCTGTAGTGTACATACAGGGATACCAAACCGGATGTGTGGCACATACACACAGGACTGCCAATGCTTTGTCTGGACATCTTCCAAGAAAGGCTACCTCATCTGGCATAATGATAGGACCATTAGTCAGATGAGACAATAGCAATTCACTATGGGATGAACACTAGTATAGATCAACAGTGAACCACTGACTAGGTAGACTTCAAGCTTATTGGATCTACTATGTATATTGCTAGAATCCTGAGGATCAAATGTTGACAGATGCAAAACAGTGACTCCAAGAATTAAACAGATGTTAAAAATTAGACAAGATGACCCTGAGCACATCTTCAGTCCATGAATTTGCCAAATCATTTGATAGTAAGACTTAACAGGAACACGTCAGAGTAAAATCTGGAATGGAGTCACATCAATAGATATCGCAGGACCCTTCCACACAGCCCTATATCCCAGAATATCAAGGCAAAAAATCCCACATTATGAGTGCGGATTCAGATAACCCAGTTCAAAGCAGATATTGTGGGATTCCCTGCCTTGATATTCTGGATATAGGGCTGTGTGGCAGGGCCCTCAGTCTGGATTAAATCCATAGCTAATTAAACAGCAAAAACAACAACATCAGTAACAAAGCAGGTGATTAATAGGCTGCCCCAACAAAGGGAGTGGGTCCTGATTGATTTTAATTACATCATGCAATTAAGTTTGGATGACTCCCTGAATATCAGCCAGCTACTGGATCCAATTTAATTGATCATAATAACAAGATGGGATTTGATCATCACGTGCCTTCCACAGACCCCTATATCCCAGAATATTAAGGCAGAAAATCCCACATTATCTGAGTGAGGACTCAGCGTCCTTCCATACATCAAGGTAGAAAATCCTACAATATCTGCTTTGAACTGGGTTATCTGAGTCCACAGTCAGATAATGTGGGATTTTCTGCCTTGATATTCTGGGATATAGAGCTGTGTGGAAGAGCCCTTAGAATATCACAGCAGATAATCCACAATACCTGCTTTGAACTGGATTATCTGGGTCCATAATGCCATATAATTGTAGGTATATAAATCCCAGCAACTATGTCAAGTTATATTTACTCCAAACTCAACTAGTGTTCACATTTGGGCATATTGAGTATCTGTGGCAAGTTTGGTCCAGATGCATCATTATTTGAGTCCACAGTGCTCTCTGGATGTAGGTGAACTACAACTCCAAAACTCAAGGTCAATGCCCACCAAACCCTTCCAGTATTTTCTGTTGGTCATGGGAGTTCTGTGTACCAAAGATTGGTTCAATTCCATCACTGGTGGAGTTCAGAATGCTCTTTGATTGTAGGTGAACTATAAATCCCAACAACTAAAATGCCCAAATGACAAAATCAACCCCCCCCCCCCCCCCCCCAATTCCACCAGTATTCAAATTTGTGCATATTGGGTATTTGTGTCCAATTTGGTCCAGTGAATGAAAATACATCCTGCATATCAGATATTTACATTATGATTCATAACAGTAGCAAAATTACAGTTATGAAGTAGCAACTAAAATAATATTATGGTTGGGGGTCACCACAACATGAGGAACTGTATTAAGGGGTCGCAGCATTAGGAAGGTTGAGAAACACAGACCTACATTGTAATAATGCAGTTTGTCACCACTTTAGCTGTCGTGGGTCAATGCTATGTTGTCATGGGAGTTGTAATTTTACCAGTTTTCTCTGCCAAATCCCATAATTCCATAGCGTTGAGCCATGAGAGTTAGAAAGGTATCAAATTGCATTAATTCCACATGTGTTCTAAGCAGGAGCATTGAACTGAATTAACAATATTATTGAATATTGATCAGAATGAGAGAAGTTTGCATTGTTAAGCTAGGCTTAGAAGAAAGTTAGTTTTTCAGACTTCTGCTGCCAGGACCCTATAACCAACATGACATTGGTAATACTAGAGTATTCTGGAAGTTCTAGTTTAAAAAGTAGCTTTTCCCAAGCTCTGATCCATAGATGACAATTTTCTCCGATGGGTCAAATATTTGTCTGAGGTCTGTAGAATGGAGAGGGCCACAAACTGGATTACAATCCATTTTGCATTCCAGTGTGGTGGAAAGAAAGGATTCTGCTGGCATGTGGGCAGCTGGTTATTGTTTCATAGCAACGAATGTTGGCTGTAGGTGTTTTGACTCAGGCAGAACTTAGCTGTGGTTGGTTCTCATTCCAGTCTTACTTTCATAGCTTGGGATTTTGATATATCTGGCTTGGAACATGTTCCCTTCCCACATGAATTTCCACAGGTATTTCACAACAGGGTGAAGCATGTGTCCAACAGACATTTATAGAGATTCCACCTAACTTTTCATTGGATCTAGATGCTAAACAGTCATGGGCCTGTAGGTAGTAGAAAAGGTTTAGAGGTTGACATAACCTGCAGACCTTGTCTATATCTCCAGCATAGTCTTCTCCGTATACCAGGTTGCATTTCGTATTTGTGACACATTTTTGTTCATGGCTGTTCTTCTGAGTGTGTAACCGAATTCTCCAGTAGTGTCCCCATGGTGTTGCATCTACACTGTTGAATGAATACTTTTTTTGACACCACTTTATCTACCAAGGCTCAAGGCTATGGAAACGTGGGGCCCCTTCCACATAGCTGAATAAAATCTCACATTCTCTCCTTTAAACAGGAATATATAGAATCCTAGAATAGGAAGAGACTTTGTGGGCCATCCAGTCCAACCCCCTGCCAAGAAGCAGGACAATCGCATTCAAAGCACCCCCAACAGATGGCCATCCAGTCTCTGTTTAAAAGCCTTCATAGAAGGACCCACACTCTGGTGCAGAGAGTTCCACTGCTGAACAGTTCTCACAGTAAGAAAGTTCTTCCTCAGATTCAGGTGGAATCGCCTTTCCTGTAGTTTGATGTCGATGCTCCATGTCCTAGTCTCCAGGGCAGCAGAAAACAAGCTTGCTCCCTCCTCCCTATGACTTCCCCTCACATATTTATATATGGCCCTCATCATGTCTCCTCTCAGCCTTCTCTTCTTCAGGCTATCATATCTCCTCTCAGTCTTATCTTCTGCAGGCCAACCATGCCCAGCTCTTTAATTCGCTCCTCATAGGGCTTGTTCTCCAGACCCCTTGATCATTTTAGTTGCCTCTTCTGGACACATTCCAGCTTGTCAATATCTCTCTTCAATTGTGGCAGTGTGGACTCAGATATCCCAGTTGCATTTTTAGACAGCTTTGATTCCTTTTGAAATTATTGTGCATCTATGTAAAATGACATTAGCTTGTCCAGAAATTGCAGAAAGTCTCTGAGCGAGGAGCTATTCATCTTTGCAGGACACGATTGCTGAGACAAAAATCTGGTTCCTCTTTTAAACTCTTGCCAAATCCTTAACTTCTGCCACATCCTGTTGCAATGAGTCTTGTAGCTTAATTATAAGAAACTTTACAGTGTTTTTCCTGGCATTACTTATTGACTCATACAGGTGTCCTCCTTTTTTTCGGAGATTGTCATTCCTTCTTGTGTTTGTCTGGTACTCTGGCAACCAGCCTATGGAAGATATTGAACTCCAGTATAAATAAAATACATGCTTATTTTATCATCAGTCGACTTAGTGATCAAGAAAGAATTTTAACACATTTTAAATGGTTAGATGTCACTGGAGCGGGACTAACCATAGGACAGAGTGAAACCATGGCTAGATCTACACTGTCATATAATCCAGAATTTCGAAGCAGATAGAATCATAGATTTGGAGGAGACTTCATGGGCCATCCAGTCCAAACCCCTGCCAAGAAGCAGGAGAATTGCATACAAAGCACTCCCAACAGATAGCCATCCAGCCTCTGTTTAAAAGCCTCCAAGTGGATTATATGAGTCTACACTGCCACATAATCCAGTTAAAAGAAGACAATCTGGATGTTATACGAAGGTGTAGGCTGAATCCACACTGCCATATAAGATTATCAAATCAGATAATCTGGATTGTCTGCTTTGAACTCAATTATCTGAGACTGCATCTATACTGCCCTACATCCCAGGATCTGACTCCAGATAATCTGGCAGTGTAGACTCATATAATCCAGTTCAAACCATATAATCTGGGATTAGATACTGGATTATATGACAGTGTAGATCCAGCCTAGGACTCCAGAGACCGGGGATTGATTTCCTGCTTGGCCACTGGAAGCCATCTACACTGACCATTTAATGCAGTTTGAAACTAGCCTTAAACTGCAGTGGCCACCATGAAAGTGGACTCCTGCAGAGGTATGCAAAAGAAAGCCTTTAGTGGGCATCAGTGCTCTGTTGTTTGTGTATCCGCCATCTGGGCCTCAAACTTGATTCCAGGATTCCCTATTTAATCATCTGCACAGCAAAACCACTTTCTTCAATGTCAGTTTGAAAACTCCATTAAATGGTCAGTGTAGATGGGGTCTGGGTGACCTTGGGCGAGTGCCACACTCTCAGCCATAGAAAACTCAATGATGGTCTTATTTAAGGGCCACAGCTACTAAGGGAAGATTCTACTGTCAATCCGGGCAGCTTTGATACATGAAATAGCAAAGGGGAAACATCACGCGCTTTCTTCAGGTGGCTAAATTTTTTGGGCCAAGAGGGAGAAAATGTGGAGGCAGTGACAGACCTTGTATTTCTAGGCTCAAAGATGACTGCAGATGCAGACTGCAGCCAGGAAATCTGAAGATGGAAATGGATAAACCCAGGAAAAGATGGGACGGACACCATAAATGAAGATATGCGTGCTGCCCACTTGAGACCGGAGAATGCCCAAAACAAAGCCCTGTGCAAACAGCAGTCACAGTGCTAACCCTTCCATTAGGAAAATAGCCTAGAAAGAAGAATAAGCTCAGGAAAGTAAGTACCTATTTTGTACTGAATTTATAAAGAATCCTCTGGCTTTTTTCTCATATTATAGACTGGATTTTTTAATTAAAACCCTCCAACATTTCACAGCTTACTTCAAAAGCTGCAAATGGAGTTCAAAGGACAAGGTAGTTCGCCCACATGTCAATTCCAGTTGAGAGAGAAAATAGGACACTTCCTTCCGTGTAGAATCAGACAAAAGTAAACTGCTGCAAACTTTTGGCTTGTGAGTTCTCATTAAGTCCTTCTGCTGTCTTGACCACACCTATCTGTTTTCATCTATTATATATTAGAGAGAGTTTGAGGCACCTTGTGTATCAAGGGCAGGTCATACCCACTCTATGTTTGAGTCAGCAATAAGCAATCAAGATCTTTCCACTTAGTGTTTACAGAGGAAATACCAATAAATTAAAAGCTTGTGCAATCGCTATTCCTGTTGTGCCAACAATTCTCCATGTTGCCACTCCATGCCAGTAAATATTGTGCTTTTGTATCAACCTCTTACTTTCACTCACCTGTTACCACCTGCCTCTGCTGCTCCAACTCATTCCTTTTACTCCTGTTGAGTTTCCTTCACCTAGGACCTTGTGCATTACATTAACTGCTATGGAATCCTTCGATTGACCACTTAGGAAACCATAAACGAAGCCGTACATATGAAATGGAGGAGCCTCCTCTTTCCACCGGCTTAGGGAGTTAATGATATTTGAGTATAAGCTGACCTGAATATAAGCCGAGGCACGTAATTTTACTACAAAAAACTGGGAAAACATATTCATTCGAGTATAAACCGAGAGTGGAAAATGCAGCAGTTTTTTTTCGTGTCAGGAGCAACTTGAGAAACTGCAAGTCACTTCTGGTGTGAGAGAATTGGCCGTCTGCAAGGGCGTTGCCCAGGGGATGCCCGGATGATTTGATGTTTTATCATCCTTGTGGGAGGCTTCTCTCATGTCCCTGCATGAGGAGCTGGAGCTGATAGAGGGAGCTCATCCGCCTCTCCCTGGATTCGAACCTGCGACCTATCAGTCTTCAGTCCTGCCAGCACAGGGGTTTAACCCACTGCGCCACCAGGGGCTCCATAATGCAGCAGCTACTGGTCAATTTCAAAATAAAAATAGATACCTATAAAATTACATTCATTGAGGCAACCGCAGGGTAAATATTTTTGAATATTTACATAAAACCGTGATTTAAGATAAGACTGTCTAACTCTGATTAAACCATTATATCAAACCTTCTTCAATGTAAACATGCTTACGTATCCTTCCAATAACAGTAATAATAGAGTAAAATAATAAATGTAATATTAACAATAGAGTAAAATAATAAATGGAATAATAAGAGTAAATAAAACATGTAATAACAACAGAGTAAAATACTAAATGTAATAAAAGTATATGGTAGTATCTGTCACTCCTTTCCACCTGCTACTAAGGAGGCTGTCAAGGTCCTGAACCGGTGCCTGGCCGCTGTAACGGTCTGGATGAGGGCAAACAAATTGAAATTGAATCCAGACAAGACAGAGGTACTCCTGGTCAGTCGCAAGGCCAAACAGGGCATAGGGTTACAGCCTGTGCTGCATGGGGGTCGCACTCCCCCTGAAGGCGCAGGTTCGCAGCTTGGGTGTGATCCTGGATTCATCGCTGAGCCTGGAACCCCAGGTTTCGGTGGTGACCAGGGGAGCATTTGCACAGCTAAGGCTTGTGCGCCAGTTGCGCCCGTACCTTGGGAAGTCTGACTTGGCCACGGTAGTCCACGCTCTGGTTACATCCCGTTTAGACTACTGCAACGCTCTCTACGTGGGGTTACCTTTGAAGACGGCCCGGAAGCTTCAATTGGTCCAACGTGCGGCAGCCATGATACTAACAGGAGTGGGACGCAGGGAGCATACGACCCCCTTGTTGTACCAGCTCCACTGGCTGCCGGTTTGCTACCGGGCTCAATTCAAGGTGCTGCCGTTGGCCTATAAAGCCCTAAACGGTTCCAGCCCAAGATACCTATCCGATCGCATCTCGACCTACGAGCCCACCAGGACTTTGAGATCTTCCGGGGAGGCCCTGCTCTCGATCCCGCCTGCTTCACAAGCACGGCTGGCGGGGACGATAGGGCCTTCTTGGTGGTGGCTCCTCAGCTGTGGAACACCCTTCCAGTGGACATTAGACTGGCTCCTTCCCTGATGATATTCCGCAGGAAATTAAAGACTTGGTTGTTCAAGAAGGCGTCCGAACAGGAAGTGCAATGATTGGTAATGACTATAGGAATGGAACAACGGAAAATGATATTGGATTGTGATTTGGACGATGAGACCACGCCAATTGGTATTCGTAGTAATGACGATGTTTTTTGTATAATGCTGGATTGTGAATTATTTTATACTGTGTCTTGAATTTTGTTCTTCCTATGTTGTACACCGCTGTGAGTCGCCCCCGGGCTGAGAACAGTGGTATATAAGCAAAGTAAATAAATAAATAAATAAATAAATAAATAATAGTGTAGAAGGGGCCTCTATCTTATTTTAGAGGGAGACCCATGAGAAGCATGTGATGGAAGTCTGAACTGAACCAGAGTCTCAAGGATATAGGGGCTGTGCTGTATTCACAAATATGGACCAGGTATCGTTTTGATTGATTTCCTACTCAGCCCTCAACAGGCAGCCAGTGTGCCACAGCTGAAGAAATACTTATTGACTAATATGTGAGGAAGGGGACTCAAAAACAAGTCCATTATTGTGTGGACTACAATGCTTTCCAGAGGATACACAGAAACACAAATCACACAGGCACCAAAACCAGAGGATGACAAAAGTGCAATAATTTATTCATGTGGACACAACATCAGCGTCTCAGTTTGGCAGTGAGGAGACATGCCCATTTTTGTAACAAAGAGCGGAAGTGTGCAGGAAGGAAGAGAGTGAGGAAGCCCCATTCGTGCAGAGGGGGAAGAAGGGCAAAAGGAGGCAGCTGAAGTGAAGCAGGATGGGAAGGAAGCTTCCAAGACAACTTGCACAGAGTCCCCTCTGCAACCATGCAGGGTTTGGCAGGCTCTTAATCCACCTCCTCAATTGTGGGGCCTGAAGAGCCACCCCCAGCGCCTCCGGCTCCTGGGAAACCACCAGGCATCCCTCCGGGCATCCCTCCTGGCATGCCCCCGGCTCCTTGGTACAGCTTAGTAATGATGGGATTGCAGACGTTCTGCAGCTCCTTCTGCTGGTGTTCGTATTCATCCTTCTCGGCCATCTGCAGAGTGAAGAAAAGATGAAGCTTTGAAATAACAGATTTTGGAGTCCTAGAGAAAAGAACTACTGTGATCGGTGCGAGACTGCGTTCTATCAAAGTGTTGGATCTTCCACCTTGTTTTTCTGCTGTCTAGAGACCAGGATTCAGAGAAATTGATTCAAATTGCAGGGAAAGAAATGCCACCTAAATATTAGGAAGAACTTCCTGAGTTGTTCAACAGGGTACAAATGCCCTACAGACTATTAGACATTTTTCCCCAAAAAACTAGATGGATGATGCAATTATAAGAAGACGGTGAGATTAATTACAATTGAAATGCAAGAGACTAATTGCCCAGAAAGGATAAGAATTTGGAAGATTTTTATTTTTTCCTTTTTTTTTCTTTTTCCTTTCATATTTTTTCTTCGTCATTTTTTCCAAATATATATATTTTTTTCCACAATTTTTCAAATTTTTTCTCTCTCCCTCTTTTTTATATTCTCGATTTTTATTTCTTATTTCAATTTTTTTTTACCTTTCATTCCCCTTTAGCCTCCGCCCCCTCCCATTAGTAAGGAAACCTCTGTATCCCTTTTATCAGTTAGCCTCTTTTCCTTTCCTTTTTTCCTTTTCACCAATCTAATGTTTTACCCCTTTTTACCTACCCCCTCCTATTCCCCCTTTTTTCTTTTTCCCCCGTTTCTCCTGCCCCCCCCACTTTATTTTCCCTAAACAATCAATAAAATTATTTTGAAAAAAACAGTGGACTATACTGCCTTGGTGTGTGGTGAAGTTTTTAAGCAGAAAGCTGGATGGCCATCTGTTGGGAGTGTTTTGCATGGGAGTTTCTGCTTGGCAGAAAGGAGTTGAACTGGATGGGCTAGTAACATCTTCCAACTCCTACAATCCAAAATGTCTTTGGAAAATGAGGTAATAGGAAGTTATTTATTTATTTATTTAAAACATTTGTATCCCGCCCTTCTCAACCCCACCCCCGGGGGGGGGGGGGATGAGAGACGGGACTCAAGGTGTCTTACATCCGGCACACTTCAATGTCATTATATATAAATAATATATACAGTAATTACATATAAAAACACAGTAAATTAATTTTAAAATTATTTTTAAAATAAAAAGTACATTAATAAAAAGTGCAATAATACTGGGTGTCTACCCTTATGTAGAAACAATTTGAGCAAGCACAACACAATCGGAAGCCTGTCCATTTTCCATAACATTATCATCATTACCATTGTCAATTTCTGCCAGCTACCCAAGGGCCTGGTCCCATAACCACGTTTTCAATTTCCTCCTGAAGGCGAGGAGGGATGTTGTTGACCCGATTTTGCTGGGGAGCGAGTTCCACAGGAGGGGGTCCACCACTGGGAACGCCTGAGAAGTTACTGGTGTTTTATGCTTTTTACAGGGTTTTTATAATTTGTGTTAATTGTTTTTAATTTTGTTTATGTTCATTGTGGCCTTGAATCGTGCCCATGTAAGTTGTCTTCGGGCTGAGAAAGGCGGCATAGAAATGAGTAAATAAATAAATAAAAGATTATATCTATTGGAAAAGCAATTCTTTCTCTGCATTGAGCCATGGTTTATGAAAGTAGAATGAAAATCCCAATAGATTAGCGAGAAGATAGATGTATGGCCTTCAGATACTCTTGCTGAGACCCATATTTGGGAAGCTTCAATTGCCCTCTAGTGGAGAACTGAAAGTATTCCAGAATTGCTCCTAGAATAATGGTTTTCAATCTGTGGGTCCCAAGATGTTTTGGCCTTCAACTCCCAGAAACCCACAGGTTGAGAACCACTGTCCAAGAAGATCATCCTACCTAAAGGAAAAATGAGGCTCTAAGGAGACGCCAGGAAAAAAATCCTGGCCATAAAAGGACCAACAGACTACCTTGGAGGATGGTGGGCTTTCCTCCATTGGAGGTCTTTCAGCAGAGGTCGGATGGCCAATTCACAGGCACGGTCTCATTATTGACTAGATGTGCCCTGATAACTACAAGGCCACATCTGAACGTATCTCCCTCTATGTCTCACCTTGGACTTTTAAGAACGTCCGGAGAGGCCCTGCTCTTTGTCCCACCTTCTTTGCAAATGCATTTGGCGGGGACAAGGGATAGGGCCTTCTCAGTGGTGGCCCCCTGCCTCTGGAAAATCCTCTCCAGCGAGATTAGGTCAGCTCCATCCCTCCTTCTCCTTCAGGAAGAAGCTTAAATCATGGTTCTGGGGCCAAGCATTTGGGGAGCAAGCTTGATACCAATTGCAATGTTTTACGTGAACTGACAATGTACAGGCTCTGACAAAGTCTTTGGACGCTGAATTGGATTAGATTTGGCGACATCAGTGGTTCTCAACCTGTGGATACCCAGATGTTTTGGCTTACAACTCCCAGAAATCCCAGCTAGTTTACCAGCTGTTAGGATTTCTGGGAGTTGAAGGCCAAAACATCTGGGGACCCACAGGTTGAGAACCACTGGGCTACATAGTTGTTAATGTTTTTTAACTTAATAGTTTTATTTAATGTGTAATGTTGTGATATATTTTGTATGTATTCTGTATGTGTTGGCATCCAGTTGTTGCTGATGTAAACCACCCAGAGTCCCGCTTCAGGGGTTGAGAAGGATGGGGTACAAATGTTGGAAATAATAATAATAATAATAATAATAATAATAATAATAATAATAATAATAATATTAAGAAGAAGAAGAAGACGACGACTCTGGCACAAGCCAGTCAAGATGGTCCCAGTGGTTATCGGCACACTGGGTGCAGTGCCTAAAGACCTTGGCCTGCACTTAAACACAATCGGCGATGACAAGATTGCCATCTGCAGAAGGCCACCCTATTGGGATCTGCATGTGTTATTCGCCAATACATCACACAGTCCTAGACACTTGAGAAGTGTCCGACGTGTGAGCCAATACAGCACCCAGTAGAGTGTCTGCTGTGGACTCATTTTGTTGTGTTTCAAATAATAATAATAATAATAATAATGAAAAATCATTCTTGGGAATGGTCAACAGCACAGTCGTAACTGCTGAAGCACAGGCGGTCAACATAACATGCATCCATTGTCACACCCCCAAGAAACCTCCTCTGAATAAACCTTACAAAGGAAACTCTTACATGGTCATCATATGTCAGAGATTATTTACATGCATATAACAAAGACACCTCCTCTGGTGTCATAGCATTATTGCTTTTGAATTCCTTAGGTTATTGGTGTTTACTTCAGTTTGAATTAATAACTCTAAACATAGGACCTATCTCTTCCTACTATTTCAACTATTCTTGCAAACTCACCTGGTTCCTGTCCAGCCAGGAAATGACCTCATTGCACTTGTCCAGGATCTTCTGCTTGTCCTCCGGGGACAGCTTGTCCTTCAGCTTCTCATCCTCTGCGGTGCTCTTCATGTTGAAGGCCAGCGACTCCAAGGAGTTCTTGGCCGCGATCTTTTCCCTCTGAACTTCATCCTCCGCCTTGTATTGCTCTGCCTCTTGCACCATACGCTCAATCTCTTCTTTGCTGAGACGACCTGAAGCAAGAAGAAGAATCGGGTCAAGGAGATAATTTTTTTAAAACCAGCATGGGCCAGTTACAGCCTTCCCAGATACTGTTGGGACTGTAAATCCCATCTGCCTTAGTCGGTACAACCAGTGGGGATGATGATGGGCATACAATCCTACCTCTAAGAGGTAGATCTCACCTCCTGCTGGGCTGTAGAGTCATTCATAAGGTAGCAAAGGTAAAGGTTTCCCCTGACATTAAGTCTAGTCCTGTCCAACTGGGAGGTGGTGCTCATCCCCATTTCTAAGCCGAAGAGCCGGCATTGTCCATAGACACCTCCAAGGTCTTTGGCCAACATGACTGCATGGAGCGCCGTTACCTTCCCATAGAAGCGGTACCTATTGATCTACTCGCTTTTGCATGTTTTCGAACTGCTAGGTTTGCAGAAGCTGGGGCTAACAGTGGGAGCTCACCCCTCTCCCTGGATTCAAACTGCCGAACTTTCAGTCAGCAAGTTCAGCAGCTCAGCGGTTTAACCCGCTGCACCACCAAATGCTAAAATATAAGGGTGGGACTCATGTAGTCCTCCAGATGATGTTGGACTGCAACTTCCAGAAGTGAATAAAGAGGATATTGTAGCCCATCATTGGGCAAAACTCAATTTTCCATCCACACTCACCTTTATCGTTAGTGATTGTGATCTTGTTCTCCTTCCCAGTGCTCTTGTCAACAGCAGACACATTGAGGATGCCATTGGCATCAATGTCAAAGGTGACTTCGATCTGTGGGACACCCCGAGGAGCAGGGGGGATCCCCGTCAACTCAAACTTGCCCAGCAAGTTATTGTCTTTGGTCATGGCGCGCTCTCCTTCATACACCTGTAGGGTGGGAAGAGAAGACGCATCAGAGGGTTAGAAAGCGATGCTAGAAACCCTCCATAAAAAGCCTAAGGAACCATTGGCTGACTTCTATATTAGGAACATTTTGGAAGGTTACACTCCAGCAGTGGACTGGGCCAATATCCAAGTGATGGATCAACAAAAAACTCAGCCTATCCAACTTGTAACTAAACTTGGTTGAGAGTAAACAATTCTTTCTGGCTACTATTTTTGCGATCCCAGCCATACTTTTATAATAAACTTGGAAACTGCCTTTTTAGTGTGAAAAACTTTAGCATCAAAGCAATTTAAACATGTTAAGCGATGCAAATCACCCCTCCAAATGTGTGGGTTTAAGTTTTGTGGATTTGAGCAAGACTTTTTCTAGGAATGTGTAGAACTTCCAGCATAACTAATATAAACTTCCAATGGAAGTCATGCTGGAGGACCTAGAGATTTCTAGAGAGAACACTTCTCTAAGCATTTATAAGTCTATAGTCATCCTGGAGGCCCTAGAGCAGTGGTTCTCAACCTGTAGGTCACCAGGTGTTTTGACCTACAACTCTCAGAAATCCCAGCCAGTTTAGCAGCTATTAGAATTTCTGGAAGGCCAAAACATCTGGGGACCCACAGGCTGAGAACCACTGCCCTAGAGATTCACAGAGAGGTGTTCTCTGAGATAATAAAAATAATTAAATTTTGGCTTTTCTATTTTTTTAACCATAAGGATCATTATTGGTTGTTGGTTGATGTTTGCTTTTATATTTGTTATGATACTGTTTTATTTTGTTTACGTTGCTGCTGCTGCTGTATTTTAACTATAACGATCAGACTGCCCCGAGTCCCCTTGAGGAGATGGAGGCAGTGTACAAAAATATTATTATTTTATATTATTATTATTATTATTATTATTATTATTATTATAATATAAGGATAGCAAGGCAATCCTTATGAATGAATAAGGAATGAATGTGAAGGACTTAATCATAATTAATTGATTCATTAAATATCTGGCTTTTAAAATATTTAAAACTGGCAAAGATGACCAACAACAATGTGTAGCAAAATTTGAAAAAAAAAATCTTCTTGATTTGAAAGTGTTATTTCCTGTTCAATTGTTATTATACTTCAGAAACGTAGTTTCTGTACCTGCCACAAACTATGTTGAATTGGTTGAGATTCAATGAGATATTCACTGAAAAACTATAGCAAAATGTGTTGCAGGGTGTCTTGCAAAAACAAAGTTTTTGCAGTCCACTTTGTGCGACTATGGGGCAGAACAAACAACTCCGCACCTGTATGCCTGTCCACAATGCCCTGCCTCATGCACATTTTTTCCATGTTTGTATGATAGAACCAATTAGGAAACGAGATTTATAACCCAGAAACAAAATCATGTTAAAAAGCGTTAACAAGTTAAGTTATGAAGATTTTCAATAATTACTTCCTGACTTTAGAAACCGTATGTGTACGAAGGCTTCTGTTTAAAAAAAAGTTTAAATCTTTGCTAAAAGTTTTGCCATACTGGGGCAAACCATTCTTAATTGCTTCCGGAGGCAAACCAAGAATGGTCAATTTGGAAGTCCCTAAGCAGACTCAGAAGTTGAGTGGGCTGATCAAAAGATAACCTGGCAAAATGGAACTACCTAAAAGAAACCTCCACCTTGTGTGACTGTGGAGCCAAACAAACAACTCCGCACTTGTATGCTTGTCCACAATGCCCTGCCTCATGTACAGAAGAAGAATTATTTAAAGCCACAGACAATGCGGTTGCTGTTGCATGGTTTTGGTCAAAAATTATTTAGCCTTTTTTTATCAGTTTTATACTTATGTATGCAATGTTTTTGACACAAAATAAATAAGCATTATTTCTAAATTCCGCCTTTCAAAACTATCCACAAACCAGTGTTATCAAAATCAAGAAATAGTTTTCTAAGATATACAGAAACACTTGCTGGAACACCTCAGCAAACGAGAGTCCAAAAGTGGCAGGCTCAAACCCAGAACTTCAATCAATGGCTGATACTAAATGAGAGACTCCCCCCTGGGCACACAGAAAACTGGGCGATTTGGAAGGCGCTGAACAGACTGCGCTCTGGCACCACGAGATGCAGAGCCAACCTTAAGAAATGCGGCCACAAAGTGGAATCCATGACATGCGAGTGTGGAGAAGAGCAAACTACAGACCATCTGCTGCGATGCAACCTGAGCCCTGCTACATGAACAATGGAGGACTATCTTATAGTAACACCAGAGGCACTCCAAGTGGTCAGCTAATGTTCAAAGGACATGTAATCAACTACCAAGCTTGCAAACTTTGTGTTTTGTTTGTTTGTTAAAACATGCAATACAAATGTTTGGCTTGCTCCTGACACGATAAATTAATAAATCAAAATGTATTGCATTACCACACCAGCTTCCACTTACTTGGATGAGGACTCCCGGCTGGTTGTCAGAGTAAGTGGTGAAGGTCTGTGTCTGCTTGGTGGGGATGGTGGTGTTGCGCTTGATGAGGGCTGTCATCACCCCACCGGCCGTCTCAATACCCAGGGACAATGGTGTGACATCCAACAGCAGCAGATCCTGCACATTCTCGGATTTGTCGCCACAAAGGATGGCAGCCTGGACAGCTAGGGGACCAAAGAAACGGGGTCAAGAAGCTGCCTGAGAAGAGAAACCCTTCCTTGTCCACAATACCTCCCTAGAAGCCTTCAACTAAAGATACCAGATGAGTTTCAAGCTGCCCATCAGCAATAATAAATTGCTGCCTATAGTGATCTGCTGTTCCTCACCCTGGGCTGATACTGTGAGCTTCTCTGGAACAGGTACCAATCACTGCTATCTATTTGACTGTGCTTTTCCTGCATGGCAGGAAATTCAACTGGGTGGCCAATGTGGTCTCTTTAATAATGTACGAGGGTTGAATGAAAAGTAATGCCTTGACCTTTGTAACTCCTCAACAGATGGCAGTACTGGTATGCGGCAGGGACTGGCTTGTTGAGTAGACTTTCCTCTACAGTTCCATTTTTGCGGGAAGCCTTCGCATTGAACGGTTGTTGTTAAAGTGAAAAGTATGGAACCCTGTGCAGATGGTCAGTCAATGCGACTTATGCAATGTATGTGACAGGTACTGGCTTGTTCAGTAGACTCTCCTCTACAGTTCCATTTTGGCAGGAAGCCTTAGCATTGAATGGTTGTGTTGTTAAAGTGCGAAGTATGGAACCCTGCACAGACGGTCGGTCAACGCAACTTATGCAACGTGCAGTCATTGAATTCTTAACAGCAGAAGGTGTCACCTCAACATTTTTAAACTTACTCTCCCAACGACGCACTGTACTCACAGCAACACAATCACCATAAACAGCTTGCATTCTCTGATGAATCTCCTTTGGGGTGACACTTTCTGCTGTCAAGAATTCAATGACTGCACATTGACCAACTGTCTGCGCAGGGTTCCATACTTTGCACTTTAACAATACAACCGTTCAATGCAAAGGCTTCCTGCCAAAATGGAACTGAAGAGGAGAGTCTACTGAACAAGCCAGTTCCTACTGCATACTAGTACTGTAATCTGTGGAGGAGTTACGAAGGTGGAGGCATTACTTTTCATTCAACCCTGGTATGTTCAGAAACTGCCTCTTCCTGCAGAATGGAGCAGCAGCTTTTCTGCATCTGCTCATTTTTCCTTCTTCACTAACTCTGATTTGAAACTTCCTTTAGAAAGGGTGGGAACCATTTAACACCCCAGATATAAGACTACAATTCCAGCCTTACTGTGGAATGGATTGTAGTACAACATTCCTGCTGGAATGGGCAGCTCTTCTGGTTTCTTCCAACACGACAATTCTATCCCAACCTGTTAGCAATTTCCTTTTGGCTACTGCTCTTTACCTGCTCCATAAGCCACTCGTTTTCCGGGCTGTATGACCATGTTGCAGAAGCATTCTCTCCTGACGTTTCGCCCATATCTATGGCAGGCATCCTCAGAGGTTGTGAGGTCTTTTGGAAACTAGGCAAGTGAGGTTTATATATCTGCGGAATGTCCAACAAAGGATTCTCCAAGGCAGCAACCAGCCAGACTTTGAAGCTGCAAGGCCATTCAATGCTAATCAAGGTGGCCAATTGCAACATTCACGTGTACCTCAAGCAGACAAGAGTTATTTCTTCCACCCTGCACATTCCAAAGATATATAAACCCCACTTGCCTAGTTTCCAACAGATCTCTCAACCTCTAAGGATGCCTGCCATAGCTGTGAGCGAAACGTCAGGAGAGAATGCTTCTGGAATATGACCGTACAGAATGGAAAACTCACAGCAATCCAGCAGCTCTATCCCAACCTGTTAGCTCTTTCCTTTTGGCTACTGCTCTTTACCTGCTCCATAAGCCACTGCTTCGTCGGGGTTGATGCTCTTGTTGAGCTCTCTTCCGTTGAAGAAGTCCTGCAGAAGCTTTTGGATCTTGGGAATACGGGTTGAGCCTCCCACGAGCACAATGTCGTGGACCTGAGATTTGTCCAGCTTGGCGTCACGCAAGGCTTTCTCTACGGGCTCCAAGGTGCCCCGGAAAAGGTCGGCATTCAGTTCTTCAAAGCGGGCCCGGGTGATGGAGGTGTAGAAGTCAATGCCTTCGTAGAGCGAGTCTATCTCGATGGAGGCCTGGGTGGAGGAGCTGAGAGTGCGCTTGGCCCGCTCACACGCCGTACGCAGGCGTCGTACTGCCCGCTTGTTGTCTGTGATGTCCTTCTTGTGCTTGCGCTTGAACTCTGACACAAAGTGGTTCACCATGCGGTTATCGAAATCCTCGCCTCCTAAGTGAGTGTCCCCAGCGGTTGATTTCACCTCAAAGATGCCATCTTCAATGGTCAGGATGGACACATCAAAGGTACCACCGCCCAGGTCAAAGATGAGGACATTGCGCTCGCCACCCACCTATCAAAGCAACAGACCAACAGTGAGAAACACAATCTCTTCAGAAAGGTTTCCATGTGCCGTGTCAAAGACGAACAACTGATATTAATAGAGAGCAAGCTTAGGCAAACTTTGCTCCTCCAGGCGTTTTAGACTTCAATACACTAGTCCTCTGTTGCGTCAGCTCCACTGGCTGCCAATTTGCTACCAAGCACCATTCAAAGTGCTGGCTTTAGCCTATAAAGCCCTAAACGGTTCCGGCCCAGCTTACCTGTCCGAACATATCTCCTCCAATGAACCATTTAGGACCTTAAGATCACCTGGGGAGGCCCTGCTCTCGATCCCGCCTGCCTCGCAAGCACGATTGGTGGGGATGAGGGACAGGGCCTTCTCAGTGTTGGCCCCCTGGCTATGGAAATACCTCCCCCTCCCTCCTGACTTTCTGAAAAAAGGTAAAAACTTGGCTATTTGAGCAAGCTTATGAGAATGCAGTGGAATAGATAACATGGAACTATGAATTGATGAACATGGAATGGTTAGACGATGTTACTGGAAATGCTTTTAACAAGACAACACCAGTAATTAGATGTTTTAATAGTTTTTATATATGTTTTATATTGTTATGTTGATGGTTTTTAACTGCACTTTTATGGATGTATGGCATCGAATTGTGCCAACATGTAACCCGCCTTGAGTTGCCATAAGGCTGAGAAAGGCGGTCTATAAATATCATAAATCTATATAAATAAAACTGTAATGTTCGTTTGTGGGCTTAACATAGCTCAAAAACCACTGAACGAATTGACACCAAATTTAGACACAATACACCTATCAGGCCAACAAGTGACCATCGCTCATAAAAGCACTGAAAAAAACAGCGGAAGAGACTTAAAAAGCCAACCCCCCCCCCCAAAAAAACATTAAACGCACGTGCAAAATCACCTATATATAAACAAACATACATATACACTGGGACTGAGGCTCAGCTGGCCGGGTGTCAGCTGCGTTAAGATCACTACTGACTGAAAGGTCATGAGTTCGAAGCCAGCCAGGGTCGGAGTGAGCTTCTGGCCAATTTGTGTAGCTTGTTATTGACCTTTGCAACCCGAAAGACAGTTGCATTTGTCAAGTAGGAAATTTAAGTACCACTTATGTGTGGGGAGGCTAACTTAACAAATTTATGAGGCCATTAAAAATCTCCAGCAAAAGCATGCGGGGAATGCAGAAAGTACTTCATTAGTGTCGCAGATGGACGGTGAAGCGACAGCTCCCCTGGTGGCCAGAAAATTGGAATGTTAAATAGCCTCTTATCATCTGTCTATATGTGTTGTGTGTCTATGGCATTGAATGTTTGCCATGTATGTGTACATTGTAATCCGCCCTGAGTCCCCTGCGGGCAAGACGGGTGGAATATAAATACTGTAAATAAATAAATAAATAACATATATACACACACACAAAACACATATACACAGACTGGGCCACAGGAACGCATGGCAGGGGACAGCTAGTAAATAAATAAAATCATTAGGCTGTTAGGAATTATGGAAGTCCAAAATACCTTGAGGGTCCAAGTTTGCCAATGCCTGAGCTAATGTGTACAGGGCCAGCTAACACCTCTTAACAAGGGTTTGCCCCATGCAGGAAGCAGCCAGGCTTTGAAGAGGCGAGGCCATTAAATGCTAATCAAAGTGGCCAACTGCAACATTCACACTTGCCTCCAGCAGACAAGAGTTCTTTCTCCCACCATGGACATTCCACAGTTATATAAACCCCACTTGCCTAGTTTACAACAGACCTCACAACCTCTGAGGATGCCTGCCATAGATGTGGGTGAAACGTCAAGAGAGAATGCTTCTGGAACATGGCCATACAGCCTAGAAAACTCATAGCAACCCAGAAGCTCTAACAGTGTATGTACCTTGCGGATTGCCTTCCAATATATACAATCTCTTGAGAAGCATGTTTTCTCACACTTCTTAAATCTAATAATGCTTTTTAAAATTCCTCCTGACCTTTTTATCCAGCCCATAAGCTATGGCAGCAGCTGTGGGTTCGTTGATGATACGAAGGACATTGAGGCCTGAAATGGTACCAGCATCCTTGGTGGCCTGTCTCTGGGAATCGTTGAAGTAAGCCGGGACTGTGATGACTGCATTGGTAACAGTCTATAATGGAGAGAAGGCTGAGTTAGAAATAGTTACATTCATATTATCCATACATATAATATAATACATTGTGTGTATATGTATGTATGTATATATATGTATGTGTGTGTGTATATATATCTATATCTATATATAATATTTATATAATAATGTAATGCAATATAATACTAATAATAATATATTATAATTGAGTTGTAGGTTTTTTCGGGCTATATGGCCATGTTCTAGAGGTAGAGTCCTCACTACCTCTGAAGATGCTTGCCATAGATGCAGGCGAAACGTCAGGAGTGAATGCCTCTAGAACATGGCCATATAGGTCGAAAAAAACTAACAACAACCCAGTGATTCCAGCCATAAAAGCCTTCCACAATATATTATACTTATATATTTATATTACGTGTAATATTACTAATAATATTATAATATAATGGTATAATACAATATAGTAATAATTAATACTGATATTGTACTATGCTAATCATATAATATATTGTAAGTATATATATATTGTAAGCTGCTCTGAGTCCCCTTTGGGGTGAGAAGGGCGGCATATAAATAAAATAAATATTACTCCAAGTCCCACTTTTTCTCTTTGCCACAAGATGTCCTAGTCTCCCAGAGGATCTCAACTGATGTTTGGACTTCAACGCCCAGAAGCCCAAGCACAAACAGCGAATGAGCAGAAACTCTGGGGTGCAAAGTCTGAAACATCCAGAGAACCGAAAGACGAGGAACATCATGTTGACAGTTAACTACCTTGCCTAAGTAGGCTTCTGCAATTTCCTTCATCTTGGTGAGGACCATAGAGGAGATCTCTTCCGCATAGAAGGATTTTGTCTCGCCTTTGTACTCCACTTGCACTTTGGGACGGCCCCCGTCATTGATCACATGGAATGGCCAATGCTTCATGTCGGAGTGGACCACGGGGTCATCGTAACGGCGGCCAATAAGGCGTTTGGCATCTGGAAAAGAGAGGAGTGACGTGGTACAGTGAGCTGATCCTCTCCCATGTTAAAGGACCAATCAATGTGTGTATATGTGTGTGTGCATACATTTGTGTATATGTGTATATATGTATGTTTGCATGTGTGTGTGTATATATATATATATATATTATTGTATTTCTGTGTTTAATAAACTTAATAATAATAAACTTTATTTAATACCCCACTAACATCTCCCCAATGGGGACTTGGGGTGGCTTACATGAGGCCAAGGCCAACAGCATATTACAATAAAATAAAACCAAAACACAGTAACAACACAGTAAAATACATACAACATATGAGTACAAAAAAAGATAAAGCAAAATCATACACAATAAAATAACAACAAGTGGGCCGCATGTTCGAGATTAAAAAAACAACATTAAAATACTAAAGATACTAAGATCAGGATGAGACAGGGATGGAGCAGATTGTTTGTGAGGGAGAAACTCATAAAGGAACGGGGTCATAAAAAAAAGCCTTCATACAGGTGGGGAAATATACTCGGGGGGGGGGGGGGGGTTATATGTATATATGTACATGAGTGTTTATATGTGTATATATATATTGTGTATATGTGTGCGTTTGTGTGTATATATGTGTGTGTCTGTATGTATGTATGCACATGTATATGTATATATGGTTTATTTTGGGGAGGTTTAAAGTTTGTTCTGCTGGTTTTTGTGTGTGTGTTTTTAGGGGTGATGGACACTTGTTGGACTGTTAGGTGTACTGTGTCAAAATTTTGTGTCAATTCATCCAGTGGTTTCTGAGTTATGTTTCTCCCACAAACTAACATATATATTCCATTTTACTTGCTATGGTTCTGTTCCATGGGATAGGCTATTTAGGGCAGAAGACTGGTGATTCCAGTGCCTTACCAAATAACAAAGCCTAGGATTCAATAGGAGGAATCCATGGAAAATAATTTAATTTGAAGGAGTCCCAGATTTCCAGAACCTGGCACTCTCTAGATCTATTGGGACTGCAATTCCCATCACTTCTGCCTAGGAGCTGATAGGAGTTGTAGCTCTTCCTAAAGGTAAAGGTTTCCTCTTGACATTAAGTCTAGTTGTATCTGACGCGGGTGGGTGTGTGGGTGGGTGGTCATCTCCATTTCTAAGCTGAAGAACCGGCATTGTCTAGTTGTGTCTGACTCTTTGGGTTGGTGCTCATCTCAGTGTCTAAGCCAAAGCACCGGCGTTGTCCGTAGACACCTCCAAGGTTATGTGGCCAGCATGACTGCAAGGAGCACCGTTACCTTCCTGCCGGAGCGGTACCTATTGATCTACTCACATTTGCATGCTTTCAAACTGCTAGGTTGGCAGAAGCTGGGGTAACAGCGGGAGCTCACTCCGCTCCTCGGATTCGAACCGCCAACCTTTCGGTCAGCAAGTTCAACAGCTCAGCCGTTTAACCCACTGTGCCACGAGGATGCCCTTTAGCTCTTCCTACTTCAAAATAAACCCTAATTGTGGCTCAATTCAACCACTAATATATTTTAAGAGAGTAACTCCTCTATGGAAAAAAAAAGAACCAGGACACAGCACAACTTCTCATCCAGAACCTAGAAGAGAAGCCACCACACTACAGATGGTGTGGGTTGATCCTTACCGAAGACAGTGTTGGTGGGGTTCATGGCCACTTGGTTCTTGGCAGCGTCACCGATGAGGCGCTCAGTATCTGTGAAGGCCACATAGCTGGGGGTGGTGCGGTTGCCCTGGTCGTTGGCAATGATCTCCACCTTCCCATGTTGGAAGACCCCGACGCAGGAGTAGGTGGTCCCCAGATCAATTCCTACTGCTGGACCCTTGGACATTTTGGCTGCAAGAGGACAGGCAATGAACATGAATGCAAATGGCATCACAGAAAGGTATAGTTATATAACTCCAATTTAGGTCCCAGGCTCAATTCCTGCCACCTCCAGCTGGGTAGAAAGCTCCCATTTGAAACTATGGGAAGTCAAACAACTACACTCAACATCTAGAAGACCACACATTGCTCATTCTAATACAAACAGGAGTTGATAAGACTGAGTTACAACATATCAGGTTCATTTCTCTTCTATATCTTCCTTCCTGCCTGATGCTTATACATCTCTGTACCATACTTGGATTAGCAGCCAGCTTCCAGATCTGTAGACATTTTTTTTTTCTAGCTCTGCCACCCCTCCAAAAATTCCATAATTGGATGTTTGGATCTTCTTATATTTTATATACTATGTTTTTACTCTGTGTTACTGGGCTTGGCCCCATGTATTCCACCCCGAGTCCCCTCGGAGAGATGGAAATGGGGTATAAAAATAAAATTATTATTATTATTATTATTATTATTATTATTATTATTATTACAGACAAAATATACAATCAGATATAAGAGTCTCTGGTTGTTATATTTTGAGAACTATAAGGTTTGGCTGCCCTCTGCTGGAGAGAAGAGAAACTGCATGTACTGAAACATCTGCATTTTAAGGGTCAGGTACTCACCCTAACTTTATAACAGTGTGGGTCCCCAGATGTGTTGTCCTACAACCCCCAGAAATCTGAATAGCTGGTAAACTGGCTGGGAGTTGCAAGCCAAAATACCTGGGGACCCAAGAACCAGTGCTATAGAATATTAGCTCTCAGTTTTCAAGATCTTGAAATGTTGTCCATGTAATAAACAATCACTTAAAACAGCTATTTGTGCTGGTATTCTTGATATAATTCTTAAATCCTTGCTCCCACTTGGTTCACTTGCTATTGCCATTAGAATCCTATTTGCAATGCAGATAATGGATGCAGAGGCCATAAACAAAGCACAGCAAAATGCAAAGGTGATATAAATTCATGCACACAGAGTGAAGAGAGAGGCGGCTGCAGTTGAAGACAGTTCCATCTTGTCTCCCGTGCTTTACTAATAATATAACATAATATATTGTATATGCATATATTTATAATATAATGCAATACAATATAATACTAATAATACAATATTATAATTATATATTTTATATTACATGTAATATTACTAATAATATTACAATACAATGGTGTAGTACAATTATAGTACTACACCAATATAGTATAGACCTATAAGCCACTCTAAAACACCTTCGCAGAAGCATACGGAATGTTGGTGGGCAGGAAAAGAGATTTAAAGACGGGCTCAAAGCCAACCTTAAAAACTCTGGCATAGACCCTGAGAACTGGGAAGCCCTGGCCCTTGAGCGCTCCAGTTGGAGGTCAGCTGTGACCAGCAGTGCTGCAGAATTTGAAGAGGGCGAAAGAGAGAAATGTGCCAAGAGGAAGGCGCGTCAAGCAAACCTGGAAACTGATGCCCTCACTGTGGAGAAGATGAAGATCAAGAATAGGGCTCCACAGTCGTCTACGGACCCACCGCTAGGATACTACACTTGGAGGACCATCATCCTCGGACTACGAGGGATCACCTAAATAAGTAAGTACAATATAGTAATATATAATACCGATATTGTACCATGCTAATAATTTAATATATTGTATGTATATATATCTTGTAAGCCACTGTGAGTCCACTTCGGGGTGAGAAAGGCGGCATATAAAAGTCTTTAAATAAATAAATAATTTTAATTCTCGGGCTACCATTCTAAGTACTTCTATTTGCCACTTTTCCTTATAACAAAAAGTCGTTCACACAATTAAGATGGTTTCATGAATGTCATTGCAGCCAGAGAACAGTGATCTCAAAAGACACGACTGGAATGGTAGAGAATCAACACATTCTTAAGGTTGGGAAGAGCAGTTTTGCAGAAATGGGTAATGTTGTTGTGCTTTTGCGCAGAGAATTTGCTCTATGTATAACATAAACATAGCCCCTTACTGGAAATCTTGGGTATTGCAGCCCCTCTGTTATGCTTCTGGAAAAAGCCAGGCCAGACTACACATAATGCAAAAAAACAAAACGACGCAATTTTCCACAGTCCAGCCCGGAAGACTGGAATTTGACTTTCTGCTATGTTGGAACATGTCAACAGTCTCCCCAGACGAAATTAGAAGACCTAAAGGGGATCTAAAAGACATTTTCAAAGAAGTCGCCTGTTAGTTTATTCCTTAGCCCATCCATGGAAATCAAGTGATATCCATGGATGTCCATTCAAAACTTTTAGTATCAGGTTTCAGCCTCAACAGAAATATGACACCTGACTTTGGAAAAAAGCTGTGTCCACTGCGACAGACTTCAACACCCACAATTCCTACTCGTTGTTAGGAATTGTAGATGTTGAAGAGTGCTCATCTCAATTTCTAAGCCGAAGAGCCGGCGTTGTCCACAGACACCTCCAAGATCATGTGGCCGGCATGACTGCATGGAGCGCCGTTACCTTTTATTGTAGGTGAACTATAACTCTCAGCAACTACAACTCCCAAATGTCAAGGTCTATTTTCCCCAAACTCCACCAGTGTTCACATTTGGGCATATTGCATATTTGTGCCAAATTTGGTCCAGATCCATCATGGCTTGAGTCCACAGTGCTCTCTTAATATAGTTGAACGACAACACCAAAACTAAAGATCAATGCCCAAGAAACCCATCCAGTATTTTCTGTTGGTCATCCGAGTTCTGTGTGCCAAGTTTGGTTCAGTTCCTTCATTGGAGTTCCGAATGCTCTTTGATTGTAGGTGAACTATAAATCCCAGCAACTACAACTCCCAAATGACAACAGGTAAAGGTTTTCCCTTGACATTAAGTCCAGTCATGTCCGACTCTGGGGTGTGGTGCGTATCTCCATTTCTAAGCCGAAGAGCCAATGTTGCCCGTAGACACTTCCAAGGTCATGTGGCCTTCATGGAGTGCTGTTACCTTCCTGCCAAAGCAGTATTCACATTTGTATGTTTTCAAACTGCCTAGGCTGGCAGAAGCTGGGGCTAACAGCTGGAGCTCACGCCACTCCCCGGATTCAAATTGCGATCTTTTGGAAAGCAAGTTCAGCAGCTTATATCAAAACAGCATTCAAATTTGAGAGTATCGGGTATTTGTGCCAAATTTGGTCCAGTGAACGAAAATACATTTATTTATTTATTTATTTGCAGCTTTTATATTCCGCCCTTCTCACCCCGCAGGGGACTCGGGGCAGATTTCAGTGTACACATTTATGGCAAACATTCAATGCCAATTTTTGACATACACAGATATACACAGAGGCTATTCAACTTTTTCTGGCCGCCAGGAGAGCTGTCGCTTTCATCGTCCATCTGTGACGCTGATGAAGTACTTCTGCATTCCCCGCATGCTTCCCTGCTGGAATGCTTTGATGGAGTCTTCTTTATGGCCTCATAAATTAGTTAATTTAGCCTCCCCACACTTTAAGGTGGTACCTAATTTTCCTACTTGACAGATGCAACTGTCTTTCGGGTTGCAAAGGTCGACAACAAGCTACACACAATTGGTTGGAAACCCACTCCAACCCGGGTTGGCTTCGAACTCATGACCTTTTGGTCAGAGTGATCTTAATGCAATTGACACTCAGCCAGCTGCGCCACAATCCTACATATCAGATATTTACATTACGATTCACAACAGTAGCGAAGTTATAATTATGATGTAGCAACAGAAACAATTTTATGGTTGAGGGCCACCACAACATGAGGAACTGTATTAAGGGGTCGCAGCATTAGGAAGGTTCAGAACAATTGCCATGGAGGGTGACTCAATGCCCAGGATATCACGGCATTGAGCCGTGGCAGTTAAAGTGGTGTCAAACTGCACACAATGTGACAGTGTAGATTAGATGCACCCGAAACTGGACTGCTTTCAATGCAAAGCGAACTGGGTTAAGGAATTCTGGGGTTGAATTATCAATGCCCAGGATTCCACAGCATTGAGCCGTGGCAGTTAAAGTGGTGCCAAACTGCACACAATGTGACAGTGTAGATTAGATGCACCCGACATTGGGCTACTTTCAACGCAAAGTGAGCTGCGTTGAGCAATTCTGGGGCTGAACTATGGCTGGGTCTAAAAGATCAGATCTTGGCAAAAGGAAGCACCAGACTTGGCACCAATCTGCATCGCAGGAAGAAGTCTAGCTGGGCACAGCTGCCGCTCCAGATAAGACGAAGCCACCCACCCAAGGCAACTCCACCCCGGGCGGCTCTGCACTTTGCACAGTTTGGCCCCGAATCAAGAGCTGACAAAGGGCAGGGGGCGGAGATGTGCTTGTCCGAGAGAGTTTTCTAGAAGGCTTTTTCTGGAGGCCAACCTCTCGGAGGGTTCGGAGGCTGCAACATTGCAGCAGGCTTGCTAAAGAAACCGCCTATCATCCCTGTCAACAGGGAGAGCAGCAGATGGCTGTCCAACATCGCTGCCCAAACCACCCACTACGCATTGCTCTCCGATCTTGACAATTTATCACGTCTCTTTCCCAAAAGAGAACACAAACCTTCATATTTATGTAAGGAAAGTTTAAAATAAAACTATAGACTTGGAGAGGGAAGCAACAGGGCATAGTATGAGCATAAAGGTTGAGATTCCAGATATAGAACTATCTCTATATATCAAAAGATACATTTGGAGCATGGAAAGGTAGGGTTGCTTTGGTGGGGATTTTGGGAGTTGCAGTCCCAAACACTAGTTCTACCCTGTTTTGGATAGTTTCCTCTCATCTTTTGAGTAACCCAGGCACGGGCAAACTTCATCCCTCCAGGTGTTTTGGACTCCAACTCCCACAATTCCTAACAGCCTATCGGCTGTTAGGAATTGTGGGAGTTGGAGTCCAAAACACCTGGAGGGATGAAGTTTGCCCATGCCTGCTCTAACCCTTAGAATCTAGATCAGTGTTTCTCAACCTTCCTAATGCCGCAACCCCTTAATACAGTTCCTCATGGTGTGGTGACCCCCCAACCATAACATTATTTTCTTTGCTACGTCATAACTGTAGTTTTGCTACTGTTATGAATCGTAATGTAAATATCTGATACGCAGGATGTATTTTCATTCACTGGACCAAATTTGGCACAAATACCCCATACCCCCAAATTTGAATCCTGGTGGGGTTAGGGAGGGATTGTTTTGTGATTTGGGAGTTGTAGTTGCTGGGATTTATAGTTCACCTACAATCATTCTGAACTCCACCAATGATGGAATTGAACCAGACTCAGCACACAGAATTCCCACGACCAACAGAAAATACTGGGTTTGGTGGGCACTGACGAGTTTTGGAGTTGTAGTTCACCTACATCCAGAGAGTACTGTGGGCTCAAACTATAATGGATCTGGACCAAACTTGGCATGAATACTCAATGTGGTCAAATGTGAACACTGGTGGAGTTTGGGGAAAATAGACCTCGACATTTGGGAGTTGTAGTTGTTGGGATTTATAGTTTACCTACAGTCAAAAAGCATTCTGAACCCCACCAAGGATAGAATTGGGCCAAACTTCCCACACATAAACCCGAAGACCAACAGTAAATACTGTGTTGTTGTAGGTTATTTCGCGCTACATGGTCATGGTCTAGAGGCATTCTCTCCTGATGTTTCGCCTGCATCTATAGCAAGCATCCTCAGAGGTCGTGAGGTCTGTTGGAACTAGGAAAAAGGGTTTTCTAATGGTCTTTGGCGACCCCTCTGACACCCCCTTGCAACTCCCAGGTTGAGAACTGCTGATCTAGATTATGGATGCAGAAGAGCTGAGAACCTTTTGAAAGTTGGCAACATTCAAGTTGAAAATTATCCATTCTTAGGAGAGTAGCACGTGAAACAAAAGCATGGCTTTAATACATATATAACAGCCTATTATTATTATTATTATTATTATTATTATTATTATTATTACCATCATCATCTTATTTCTCTCTCCCTTATCTATGGATCTAACCTGTAAGAATTGTGGGAGTTGAAGTTCAAAACACCAGGAGGGCCAAAGTTTGCCCATGCCTGCATTAGCTGGATCTACACTTCCCTGTGCCCCAGCATCTGATGTCAGATTATTTGCTATGACCTGAATTATAAGAGTCTACACTGTCAGATAATCTGGATCTTGCTCACCCTTTCCTTATTGTGGCAGCCTCCTAACACCTTGGGACTGCAACTCCCATCGGGATGGGGATGATGGGAGCTGCAGTCCAAATAAAACTTCAGAGTAGAAAACAATGGGACTCTTACAGTATTTTTTGTCAACACCCCAAAAGGCAAGAAGGCAACCCCAAGTTAATACCAATGTAAACAAAAACAATATCCATCCATCCCAGTCTGTAGCAGCTGTTGCAAACCCAAGAGGAATGGGATTCAAAGGCTGCAAAACAGAAGTCAAAAAGCCCAGCAAAATAAGTCTGTTTTGGAATGAATCGGATGGCATGCACCAGATGTTTTTAGTGCATCAACTCAGTAATTTTCCATGGGAAAATAATAATGAAATCAATACTATCCCATTGCAAGTTCCTGTCGCTTTTCAAGCATTGACTGTTAAGTCAGGAATCAATCCCATGACTGGGTGCAGCTAACACTGTAGAAAGAATGCACTCTGATACCACTTTGGCTGCCACGGCTCAATGCTATAGGATTGTGAGATTTGTAGTTTCCCCAAGGTCTTTAGCCTTCTCTGCCAGATCAAAGACTGCTGAAAGTGGGATCAAACCGTGTTCATTCTACAGTGTGGCATTCAGTTAGTCCCAGGATCCTCCCCCTAAACTTGATGAAGTTTTCAGAACGAAGTGAAAAAGCACTCTGCACTATGCTCAGAGGCATGGCTGCACTCTTGATCAGGGAAACAAGAGAAAAATACAAATACAGTGGCAACTTTACATGTGATCTTTTTGTGCAGCTTGTAAACAAACAAGGGATCTTTGCAGAAGGAAATCAACCTCCTCTCCATGCAAACAACTTATGCAATAAATAATATAAAATAATAATAATAATAATAGTGTAAATATAAATAAAATATATAATAAAATAATATTAAAATAATAAATAATATAATAAAGTATAAATTAATATAATATATTTAAAATATAAAATTAAAAAGCAGTTTGACACCACTTTGGCTGCCATGCCTCATGCAATAAATAATATAAAATAATAAAATAATAGTGTAAATATAAATAATAATAATATATAATAAAATAATAATAACATTAAAATAATAAATAATATAAATAAATAATAAAATAAAATATAAATTAATATAATATATTTAAAATATAAAATAAAAAATAGTTTGACATCACTTTGGCTGCCATGGCTCATGCAATAAATAATATAAAACAATAAAATAATAATATAAATATTAATAATTTAAAATAAAATAAAATGCAGTTTGACAGCACTTTGGCTGCCATGGCTCATGCAATAAATAATGCAAAATAATGAAATAATAATAATATAAACAGTATATTATATAATAATAAAATAATAAATTAATAATATTCAAATAAATAATAGAAATAAATAATAAAATAATATTATAAAATATAAAATAAATTGCAGTTTGACAGCACTTTGGCTGCCATGGCTCATGCAATAAATAATGCAAAATAATAAAATAATAGTAATATAAACAGTATATTATATAATAATAAAATAATAAATTAATAATATTCAAATAAATAGTATAAGTAAATAATAAAATAATATTAACAATATAAAATAAATTGCAGTTTGACAGCACTTTGGCTGCCATGGCTCATGCAATAAAAATATTAAATAAATAATAATAATAATATATAATAAATCAAGAATAAATTAATAATAATAAAATAAATAGTATGAATAATAAAATGGAAATAATATAAAATAACATATTTAATATTTTACTTTAAAATATTAATTAAATTTTAAAATAAACAAACAAAATAAAACTAGTTCCAACGTGTACCTCTTGCACCCTGCAGTCCCTGGGATTGTGCCCTGCTCTGACACTCTTGCAGACGCGTTCCAAGGTACTCGCCTCGCCCAGGCTTTTTATAAGCGAGCCCCCCACCAGCCCCCACCGCTGACACTTTGCAGAAGCTTCTGGACTTGGCCTCCCCCTCGTCCAATCCCGAGCCCCGACGCGACAAAAGGGGCGGGATCGAGCTCTAGTGCGGACGGGGCTTGAGCACAGCCTGGAACTTTCAAGCAGGATCTGGAAGAAGGAGGAGGGGGGTGGGGTGGGGGCGCTGCAGTGGAGGGGCTGCCTTGCTTTGGCAGAAGGCATGCGTTGCTGGCCCTTCTCTGCCATCCCTTTGAGGATCCCTTATTCCGAAATACTCCCCAATTGTCCCTTTAGTTGGCTGGAAAAGGAACCCAATTTTTACTTTCTCATGCAAAGTGTGGCCCCATCTAGACTGCCCAATGATTCAGATTATTAACTTCTCTTTCCCCCTCCCGTTTTAAAGTTATTGTTTCCAAAGTACACATTTTAGGCATGGGCAAACTTGGGCCCTCCAGGTAATTGTGGGAGTTGAAGTCCAAAATACCTGGAGGGCCCAAGTTTGCCCATGCCTGCATTCAGAGGTGGCCCTAGGTAATTTTCAATGGTAAGCAAACAGTATTTTGCTCTCCCCCCCAACCAATCATTGATATATATTTTCTGTTCGTCGTGGGAGTTCTGTGAGCCATATTAGGTTCAATTCCATCATTGGTGGAGTTCAGAATGCTCTTTGATTGTAGGTGAACTATACATCCCAGTAACTACACTTGCTGCATTTGCTCCCTTGCCTGGCCCACTTTGGGTCTGGAGGCGTGCCTGAAGACCCCAGCGTGTGCACCAAAAGTCACTTCTTCTCCTGACTTTCTCCTCAGCCGTTGGGACCAAGAGAGAGAGAGAGAGAGGTGGAGATGCCCACCTTTCCTGAAGGTAGGCGCAAAAACAAAGGAGGGAGTAGAGGTGGGAGATACCTCCAGCCGGTGGGGCTCTCTCTCTCTCTCTCTCTCTCTCTCGCTTGGTCCCAATAGCTGAAGAGAAAGTCAAGAGAAGAGGCGATTTTTGATGTGCACGCTGGGGTCTTCAGACATGCCTCCGGACCCGAAGCGGGCCAGGCGCAGTGGCTCCGCGCCTTGGACCACTTGCGGATTGGGGAGAGGAGAGGAGGTGGGTGGAGCGCTGGGGGATCGGGAAAGGGAGCCGGTCATGGGGAAGGAATCGAACACAGAGAACGATTGAGCACCGGCTCTGCTCGCGCACCCGGTGGCCGAGTGGAGCAGGAAAGAGAGAGGCTAGGCGAGGCTCAAGGGCCCGGCCCCTTTGGGAAGAGGATCACCTGGCAGCGAGGCAAGAAAGCCGAGGCTCCCCCTGGACTGCTAGGGCTGTTGTGAGCAGAGGGGGCACACCTCAAGTTGTGGTCGAGGGGCATTTACAGAGGAGCCTCTGCGCCCCTGGCAAAAAAAAGTGTTCTGCGACCGCTTACTTCGCGTAATGGACCAGCCGCCCCTGCCTGCATTAGATGAATATTCACTACCTTGTCTCCCAGGATCTGATCCCATATTATCTGCTTTGACCTGGAGCATATGAGTCTACACTACCAGATAATCTGGGAGGTCCCTTCTAGACTGCCATATAATCTAGATCAGGGGTCCTCAAACCTTTTAAACAGAGGGCTAGGACACAGTCACTCAAACTGTTGGAGGGCCAGATTATAATTTGAAAAAAGGATGAATGCACACTGCACTTATCTTATTTGTAGTGCAAAAGACACTAAAAAACATTACAATAATTAAAATGAAGAACAATTTTACTAATATATAAATTTACCAGTATTTCAATGGGAAGTGTGGGTCTGCTTTTGGCTGATGATATAGAATTGTTGTTGTTTCAGACTTAGACCACTCCTGGAATACTGTGTCCACTTCTGGGCACCACAATTGAAGGGAGATGTTGATAAGCTGGAATGTGTCCAGAGGAGGGAGACTAAAATGATCAAGGGTCTGGAGAACAAGCCCTATGAGGAGTGGTTGAAAGAGCTGAGCATGTTTAGCCTGAAGAAGAGAAGGCTGAGAGGAGACATGATAGCCATGCATACATATGTGCAGGCCTGTAGCCAGGATTTTGATTCAGGGGGAGCTAAGTTTGATTCGGGGTGGGGGGGGGGGGGCTGAGACTGAGTAAAAGAGGGTCTACCCTAGCAAACCTTTTGTATCGTTACCCCAATACCCCCATGCATAAGGGATATATTGAGCATGGTGATCAGATCATGATATGAATAAACATAACAGTTCAAATAATGTACCAGTAAGGCCTTCTCACCGACCACCATGAGAATTGGGGGGGGGGGGGGCTGAAGCCCCTCAAGACCCCCCCCCCCCCCCCCCCCGGCTACATGCCTGCATATGTGAGAAGAAGTCATAGGGAGGAGGGAGCAAGCTTGTTTTCTGCTGCCCTGGAAAAAGAACAATGGCTTCAAACTACAGTACAGGAAAGGAGATACCATCTGAACATTAGGAAGAACTTCCTGACTGTGAGAGCTGTTCAGCAGTGGAACTCTCTGCCCTGGAGTGTGGTGCAGGCTCCTTCTTTGGAGGCTTTGAAACAGAGACAAGATGGCCATCTGTCGGGGGTGCTTTGACCCTGAGCAAGGGCCGGGTAAATGACTTTGGAGGGCCGTATCCGGCTCTCGGGCCATAGTTTGAGGACCCCTGATCTAGATGATCAAAAAATAATAATCCACATTATCTGCTTTGACCGGGATTATATGAGTCTACACTACCAGATAATCTGGGATAAGAGAGTAATTCGAAGCCCCTTCTAGACTGCCATATAATCGACATTATCTGCTTTGAACTGGATTATCTGCATTTACACTGCCATATAATGCAGTTCAAAGCAGATAACCTGGATTTTATATAGCAGTGTAACTATTGGTATATAGAGAGCCCCCCCCCCCCCCCCCCCATTCCTGGTGGCGCAGTTGATTAAACTCTATGATTCTTTGATTCTATGAAATTCCACACAGGAAGAAAAATTCTGGGTGCTATCTATTACCCAACATTGGTTTGCAATATGATCATTGTTGTTTTTTCCTTTCCTCAACCCTGTTTGGACATCTGGCATTTCTTGCTCCATATAATAGTAAAAAAAATATTGTAAAATTTTGAGCATCACTTTGCTCGGATGGGAAAGTAAGGCAGTGGTCTTGTGGTTGCTGCAAGCAGTGGTTTTCCCTTTCTTGGGGTATACTGACTGTCTTTAATCCGTGGACCATTATTTAGTTTTCCATATTTGTTGACAAATTTTAGTTCGAACTAAAGTCAAGTCCATCTCTGTGGCATTGAGCAGCTCCATTGGTAAGCCATCTGTTCCTAGTGATTTATTCTTCCAACGTGTTCGAAGTGCAATCTACTCCCTCTCACATTTACAGTATAAACAGTTCATTAAAAGGACTAAATTAGAAAATGAGCAAAACATTTCAACTCATGCCTTTTCCAGTTGCTAAAGATGAAATTATAATTGAAGAATGTGGAAGCCAAAATGGTTTGGCTCAGATTATAAATATATTTTAGTTTGGTTTATTAATAATTTACATAATAGATTTTTTTTTGCTTGTCAGGAGCAACTTGAGAAACTGCAAGTCGCTTCTGGTGTGAGAGAACTGGCCGCCTGCAAGGACCTTGCGCGGAGGATGACCATATGTTTTGATGTTTTACCATCCTGGTAGGAGCCCCCAGTCGTGCAATGGGTTAAACCCTTGTGTCGGCAGGACTGAAGACTGACAGGTCGGAGGTTCGAATCCAGGGAGTGCATGGATGAGCTTCCTCTGTCAGCTCCAGCTCCCAATGCAGGGACATGAGAGAAGCCTCCCACAAGGATGGTAAAAAATCAAAACACCTGTATGCCCCCTGGTCAACGTCCTTGCAGACAGCCAGTTCTTTCACACCAGAAGCGACTTGCAGTTTCTCAAATCGCTCCTGACACATACACACACCATGTCACCACATGGTGAGCTGGAGCTGACAGAGGGAGCTCATCTGCATTTTCCCCAGATTCAAACCTCCAAGCTGTTGGCCTTCAGTCCTGCCCGGGTGCTCAATAATCATAATAATAAATTAATAATAATTGATTATTATTGACTAGCTGTCCCCTGCCACGCATTGCTGTGGCTCACATGGGGGTTTTGTGTGGGAGGTTTGACCCAATTCTATCGTTGGTGGGGTTCAGAATGCTCTGTGATTGTAGGTGAACTATAAATCCCAACAACTACAACTCCCAAATGTCAAGATTCTATTTTTCCCCAAACCCCACCAGTGTTCACATTTGGGCATATGGAGTAATCGTGTAGAGTTTGGTCCAGATCCATCATTGTTTGAGTCCACAATGATCTCTGGATGTAGGTGAACTACAACTCTCAAACTCAAATTCAATGCCCATCAAACCCTTCTAGTGTTTTCTGTTGGTCATGGGAGAACTGTGTGCCAAGTTTGGATCAATTCCATTGTTGGTGGGGTTCAGAATGCTCAACGATTGTAGGTGAACTATAAATCCCAGCAACAACTCCCAAATGACAAAATCAATTTTTTTGAGTGAAGGACATACATTGAGTTGTTAGGTGTCTTGTGTCCAAATTTGGTGTCAATTCATCCAGTGGTTTTTGAAACGAACATTACATTTTTATTTATATAGATCGGACACCTGGATGTTTTAACATCCTGGGGGAGGCTTCTCTCATGTTCCCGCATGTGAAGCTGCAGCTGACAGATGGGAGCTCACCCCGCTCCCCGGATTCAAACTGCTGACCTTTCGGTCAGTAGGACTGCTGACCGAAAGGGTTTAACCCATTGCGCCACCGGGGGCTCATATATTATTATTAGTATTGATAAATAGATTAATGAAGTGCCAGCTTCGGTGAATCAGGAAGAATTGCTCGTTTCCTTTTTAATCACCTATATAACTATATATGTGTGTTATGTGTATGCATGTGTGTATAAAACACACATACACATATTAAATCATGATGTTTCATAGATCTTTAGTTGAGAAACACTGCTCTATAAATAAATTTATGATAAAGTTTGTTCTTGGTTGCTATGTTGCTTCTCCAAGGAAGCAGAGATGAGCTCATTTTCTAATTCCATCCTTTGCCCTCGCTGGACTGGATGATTATTTTAGGGACAAGGGCAGGTGCGCAAAAGGATAAGAGGAACAGGGAGACCACCCAGGGCTAAATATACGTTATCTATATTTGAAAAAGAAAATGTGTAATGTCAATGAAAGAATGGAAGAAAGAAAAGCTACGGACCCATGGCAGACAAATAGGAATAAGGGTGTTGCAACTTTTTAATGAGAATGGGCTCATTAGTTTAGATCTATGCAACACATTTGGATCCTCCATAAAGTGGAGCTAGGATGTGTTGTCGAAGGCTTTCATGGTCGGAATCACTGGGTTGCTTTGGGTTTTCTGGGCTGTAATGCCATGACCCAGAAGCATTCTCTCCTGATGTTTCGCCCACATCTATGGCAGGCATCCTCAGAGGTTATGAGGTCTGTTGGAAACTAGGCAAATGAGGTTTATATCTCTGTGGAATGTCCAGATATATGTAATTGAGGCAAGTGTGAATATTGCAATCAGCCACCTTGATTGGCATTGAATAGCACTGCAGCGTCAAAGCTTGGCTGCTTCCTGCCTGGGGAAATCCTTTGTTGAGAGGTGTTGGCTGGCCCTGATTGATTCCTGTTGGGAATTCCCCTATTTTCAGAGTGTTGTTCTTTATTTACTGTCCTGATTTTAGAGGTTTTAAAATACTGATAGCCAGATTTTGTTCATTTTTAGGGTTTCCTGACACAACATACTATTTGAGAACACAGAAATGCTGGACCACTCTAACAACCACCATGTTTCCAACAGACCTTCCAACCACTGAGGATGCCTGTCATAGATGTGGGCCAAACGTCAGGAGCGAATGCTTCTGGAACGTGGCCATACAGTCTGGAAAACTCACAGCAACGCAGTGAAACTAGAATGTTTTGAAATCAGCTGAAAGAGTGGGACATCAGGGGATTCATTGGGTTTATACCAATTGATAGAAATGGCAACTCCAAAAAAAAAGTTGCAGATTATTTCAATTTTCTTGGATGCAGCATAGGATTTATAGATTGTACTCCTTGTATAGGGAAATTAAAAAATATTTATTTATTATTTACTGTATTTGTATACTGCCTTCCTCAGCCAGTTAGCGACTCAAGGCGGTTTCCAACAAATCAGTATACATAAAACATAATAGATAAAAAAACATTAAACAGTATAAGACATCACAAAAGCAATAAAAGCAACATCATCAGCGTCTCATTATTCTCAAGCATTGTCCAGTTCCATTGTCAGGTCATTCGATTTCCTATATTAGCTACTCTGTATTTGTAAACGCTTGCTTGAATAGCCATGTTTTAACTTGCCTCCGAAACGTCAAGAGGGAGGGAGCAGATCTGATCTCCCTAGGGAGGGAATTCCATAGCTGAGGGGCCACCACTGAGAAGGCCCTGTCTCTCGTCCCCGCCAAACGTGCTTGTGACAAAGGTGGGACCGAGAGTAGGGCCTCCCCAGATGATCTTAAAGTCTTCGGTGGTTCGTAAGAAATACAAGAAAGAGAAACTGCTGGATTGAATCATATTCAGAAATTCTAATCCACTTGCAGAAGTGTGAGAAAGACAATGGCTTCGTGGCACATTACAGATTTTTAAACACGAATCCTAGCTACTGAATATATAACATAAGGAATCTTCTATGGTCCTTTCCACACAGCTGTATAAAAGCCCACATTAGCTGATTTGAACTGGGTTATATGCCAGTGTGGACTGAGATAACCCAGTTCAGAGCAGATATTGTGGATTATCTGCCTTGATATTCTGGGTTATATGGCTGTGTGGAAGGATCCTAAGTTTTGAATCCAAGGGAACTGATTCTTGGCAAGTAGATTTCTTTCTTTCACACATCCAACGACAACTGGCCACTGTAAAGATCTGAAAGTATTACCTTACAGACCCTTTTGATTGGTTCTTTCTGGATCCTATTACGTTCTGTCCCTCTGCCACAAATGTATAAATGTGTTTTGTACTGGCACTCATACTGCCTCCAAAGAACTGGGTTTATAGCCACAAAAGCTCTTTTTTAAGCTGGAAGAAATGAACGGGGCTACTTTATCGAAGCTGCTGAATCAGGATAGTTGGAGGCGCCCCAATTCTGTAACAGTGCATGCATACTATGGAAAATGGAAAGAGAGATGCCATAGAAAACTTTCTGGTTGGATTTCACAATCATATGGAAGCACAGGGTTTATGCTTAGTCACGATTTGCAAGTCACAGCAATTTCAGTGGATCTGATCCAAGTCGATTGTAGATAAAACTAGTGTGGCTCCTATCGTTCATTCTTTCTGCTCTGACAGTATGGAGACTGGCTTCTTCCTACAAAGAGACCTGTGAGTTTTGCAGGGAATAGAGAGTGTTTTGGCTTTTTGGTAGATTTTTCCCCCTGGGTTTTCAAATGGAGAACAACGTTTTATTGACTTTCTCTACTGAGTTCAAAAGTTTTTCTACATAACACAAATGCAATGTTTCCATTAACTGCCTGTGGAATCTTTGGGTTTGTAGTTTAGGGATGCGTCTATGCGCATTCAGAAGAAGATCTACAAGCCACTCTAAACACCTTCGCAGAAGCATACGAGAAGCTCGGCCTGTCATTGAACATCGAGAAAACCAAAGTGCTGTTCCAGCAGTCACCAGCCAATCCCTTTCCAATGCCAGCAATACAGCTTAATGGTGTAACATTAGAAAATGTTGACCATTTCCACTACCTTGGCAGCCACCTCTCCACCAAAGTCAACATCGACACCGAAATACAAAATCACCTGAGCTCTGCGAATGCAGCATTTTTCCAAATGAAGCAGTGTTCGAGGACCGGGACATCTGTAGGGATACCAAGGTGCTTGTTTATAAAGCTATTGTCCTCCCAATGCTGCTATATGTCTGCGAGACGTAGACTGTCTACAGACGTCACATGCAACTCCTGGAATGATTCCATCAGCGCTGCCTCCGGAAAATCCTGCAAATCTCTTGGGAAGACTGGTGGACAAACGTTAGCGTGCTGGAAGAAGCAAAGACCATCAGCATTGAATCGATAGTCCTCTGCCATCAGCTCAGCTGGACCAGCCACGTTGTCCAGATGCCCGACCATAGTCTCCCAAAGCAGTTGCTCTACTCCAAACTCAAGAATGGAAAACGGAATGTTGGTGGACAGGAAAAGAGATTTAAAGATGGGCTCAAAGCCAACCTTAAAAACTCTGACATAGACTCTAAGAACTGGGAAGCCCTGGCTCTTGAGCGCTCCAGTTGGTCAGCTGTGACCAGCAGTGCTGCAGAATCTGAAGAGGCACGAATGGAGGGCAAAAGAGAGAAACATGCCAAGAGGAAGGTGCATCAAGCCAACTCTGTCCGAGACCGCCTTCCACCTGGAAACCAATGCCCTCACTGTGGGAGAAGATGCAGGTCAAGAATAGGGCTCCACAGTCACCTACAGACCCACCAAAACATTGATCCTGGAAGACTGTCCTACTCGGCAAACGGGGAGTCGCCTAACAACAACAACAAGTTTAGGGAGCTTTTTTGGAATTCTTTTTTGGAATTCTATACTACTCATCTAATCCAGTTTCTGAAAGTGGATTAACTGGCAGACTCATATTCAAAGCAGTTAATCTGCATTTAGAAACGGGATTGTTTGATTGTATTGGCCTCAGAATACATAGTCCAGGACTGCTCAACCTCCACCTGTCCTGATTTGCGGGGGACATATCAATTAAATCCCCCGCTGTCCTATGTCTTTGCTGTTTTTTAAAGTCCCATTTTCTTTAGCTTCTTCCCACTTTTGCTCCTTGTCCTCAGCTAACTGGATCAAACTGCAAAAATAGTTTGCACTCAATTTTTTCCCATGTCAGGAACGACCTGAGAAACTGCAAGTCGCTTCTGGTGTGAGAGAATTGGCCATCTGCAAGGATGTTGCCCAGGCGATGCCCAGATGTTTTACCATCCTGTTGGAGATTTCTCTCATGTCCCCACATGAGAATCTAGAGCTGACAGATAGGAGCAAACCCCACTCCCTGAATTTGAACTGCCAACCTTTTGGTCAGCAGTCCTGCTGGCACAAGTGTTTATTTAACCCATTGCAATAAAAACAGAAAGGAAATAATAGTTTTTTTTCTTCCAAGTAAGCTAAGACAAAAGCAACCTGCTGCAGCCTCGCCTAACTTGTTTTTTCCTCTTCCTCGTTAATAATTTTTGCCATCTTTATCATACTCTGATGTTACTTGATTAGACATATTCCAGTTTTCATCTATGAATGGTTAGAGCTGGGATATGGGATTTCATGTTGCCATGACAGCTAAAGTGAAATCATAACAACATTATTACATAATGTGAAAGAGCTGAGGTCCCAGAGAAGGTGACCTGATCAGCCCACGTTGATCATCTGTAAAGTCTTCCTGACTTAGGCATCATCATTCCTTTCTCCTGATGCTAAATGCTTTTTAAAAACCATATTTGCCTGGTGAGGATATGTGCTCTGGAAGCTTACAGAGGGAGTCTGGTGCTTTGTTTTGGCTGGTCTAATAAAAGTACTGCCACAATGTGGACTCTTAAATGTAATTTATGTCTGGCTTAATCTCCTCCATGCAATGTGTATTTATTTTCCTTTTAAAATGCATTTTACAATCATCTTGAATATATGACTATCTGTTTAGATTTCCAGGGTCTGTGCAAAACATTATGAGAGAGAGATCTGTCTTCTGAGACAATATTTTGATCATCGGGGTAACATATCCTAGTTTTCATATATGTGAGTATAGACTCATACACACACACATTTCAAGTTTTAAATTTTCTATTTCAATTGTCTTCAGTTTGCAAAATTTGTGTTTTTTTAAAATCTGTTTGTTTGTTTTGTTCTGTTAGAAATGTAATACAATGTTCTGGTTGCGGATGACACGATAAATAAAATAAATATGTCTTCATTCTTAGGCAGGAATTCTTGCTTTGGGAATGCCAAGGTACAGAAACCATTTGAAATTTGACCCCCAGTATCCATTTCTGTGTATGTCATGTTCTTTTGTTCCTTAAAACTCCACCTCAAGCTTTACACTGAATGTTGGCTTCAAGTCCAGAAAATATCTAAGTGTCAAACTCAATGACTAATTATATTATCAGTGCATGAAAAGTTTAAGAAAAATTGGGTAGCATGGTTAGTGCCGCTTAAGCAGCTGTGGGAGGAAAGGAAGGGGCCTGAGGCTGTTAGGAATTGTGGGAGTTGAAGTTCAAAACACCTGAAGGCCCCAAGTTTGCCAATGCCTGCATTATACTGTGCCATTATATTGTGCCATTATATATCCTCGGACCTGCATATGTATATAGGAACCGCATCCCTGCGCATACCAAAGGTCCACTACAGAGACTCAGGTTGGTCTCCTAAATCCACTTTTTGACATTTTGCTCCTGAAGTTGCTATTTGTAATCTATCTATACACATAATAAAAGTGAAAAAAAATCTGCATGTGTGTACATTTCAGGGGTGTCCACACTGGCAGCCTCGGTCCTCCATAAACAACTGTTGTGCTGTCGCGCACTGGGGCTGTGATAACGACTGTTTATAGGACGTGCTTTCTGTATGCCCAACGGGACGCCGGGGTGCCTCAGCTAAAGGGCCCCTTAGGTTTCCCAAAACAAAGTTCTGTAGAGGCTCAAAGTAAGTCCAACAAAGTTCTTTATTAAGGCTTAAATCTTCGAACAAATGAATAAAATGCCATATAATCTTGTAAAACTGGTAGCTTTCTCGATCTGTCGACAAGGGACAGGCAACTGCTTGATAAACTGTTATTATCTTCTTTAAGGAAACCTTCCGACCCTGCCTTGGGCAAACTTTCTTAGCCCTGCTGGCATGAGGCCCCAACTCCCGGCTCCAAGCTGCATTATGGGTAGCCCGAGTGGTCCCTTACCAGGCAATGGTTGCTGCAGATCTGCCAAGCTGATGTCCTTTTAGGTTCTCCATGAAGGCTGTGGAACTATATCTTTGCCCAGCAAAGCTGGCTGTATTTCCCAGCAAAGCTGGCTGTATTTCCCAGCAAAGCTGGTTGTAGATCTATTTCTTTAACCCCGGCTGAGCTGTAAGAAGTGAAGCTTTTTACAGGTGGGGTAGAGAAAAGCCCACACGTCCTACTGTGGGGCTCCAAACTGTGAGACTGAACTGAAAGTCCCCTTTTCCCTCCAAAACCTGGGAAAGGGGCAGATCTAAAGGCTCTAATGATGATTGATAGGTTGTTGGCCCTATGATTGCAACCTGGGGGAAGCTACCCAATTGCAAAAAATCATAGCTTGAATAGATTCATGCAAACCAACAGTGCAAAAAAAAAGCATCAAATCTCCTGGCACAGTTGTGCCAGCACAGCTATAACCCACAGTGCTGACGAGCCAGCCACCAAAAGCCCTCTCTCCAATCACATTGCAGGTTATAGTGAGTGCCGCATTCCACTGTTCCTTTCTCTCTCCATTGGTATGGAATTTGCATGAGTCCGCCCACTGCTTCTCTCTGAACGCTTTCCTACCCTTTCCTATGGCACACAGCCAACAAAGGAATTGATCGGCAACCAAGCATACTGGAGAGGGGACTGACTCAACAAATTGAAGTTGTAGTTCACCCTGTATCAAGACACAGCACATCGACAATGGGCCTGGACCACATTTGGCACACAGAACCCCCATGATCAGGTTTTGGGGGAATTGACCTTGATTTATAAGGGTTGTAGTTCACCTACATCCAGAGAGCACCGTGAACCCAACCAATGATAGATCTGGACTACACTTGCCAGGGATGATGGGATTTGCAGTACTGTCTCTCACTTCCAGAGACCACTGCGGTCCCCCACAAATGATGGAACTGGACCAAACTTGGCACACAGACCCCTAATTGCCCTCTATATGTCCTGCTGTACTTCAAGGGAGGATGGACCATGGACAATGGGATTTGCAGTACCTTCACCCAATTTGGATCCCACAGACCACTGTGACCCACACAAATGACGGACCTGGACCAAACTTGGCACACAGACTCCCCATGACAAACAGAACATACTTCAGGGGTTTGTGGGAATTGACCTTGATTTTGGGAGTGGTAGTTTATCTTTATGCAGAGTTCTGAATCCAGTCGATGTTGGCTCTGGACTAAACTTGGCATGCAGACCCAACATGGCCCACTGCGCATACAGTCCTGGTTTGGTGGTGATTGCCCTTGACACATGGGAGTTGTAGTTCACCTTTATCAAGAGAGCCCTGAACCCAGCCAACATCGGTTCTAGACTAAATTTGGCACACAGAACCAACATGGCCCATTGTGCATACAGGCCTGGTTTGGGGGGATGATTGCTTTTGGCACATGGGAGTTGTAGTTCATCCTTATCCAGAGAGCCCTGAACCTTGCCAACATGGATCTTGACCAAACTTGGCACACGGACCCAACAAGGCCAACTGTGCATACAGGTGGGGTTTGGCCATGATTGACCTTGGCATATGGAAGTTGTAGTTCACTCTTCTCCAGAGAGAACTGCCCTTTTCAAATAATCCAGGCCTCACCGGGTCTCTAAGCTAGTAAGTAATATAGGTAAGGGGATAAAGCGCAACAGGAGGGTGTGATATTGTGCGCTAGTTTAAATGTGTGAATAACGTCATGGGTAGCTAGCTATGATTATTCCTAGCATCCAAAAGATGCAGCTAGCCTAGGAGCTGACCTATAAAGCCAAGTGGTCTACATTCACCTCTCCCGACCCCAGCTGGTGCAAACTGATACCATTCCTGTTTGAAGACTCAAATGCTCCAAGATATCACTTCAGGCTGGGTGATATCTGGCATTCAAGTCAGTAAGTGTAAGCGCATTTGGAGTGGATGTGTACCTTGAGGCCCAGGAGAGGAATACTAAGATGGGTTTGTCAGCTCCATCCTCTGAAACAGAGATGCCAAAGTTGTGGCTCTCCAAATGTTTGGGCCTCCAACTTTCAGAAGCCATTGCCAGCTTGTCCAATGGCCAGGAATTCTGGAGCTGAAGTCCAAATCCTGGAAGGCTACAGGTTTGACACTACTACTCTGACATATAGCCATAGCCAACATTCATTGGGAGTCTTACATCTAAATACTAACTAGGACTGATCCAGGTAAGTTTCCAAGATCAGATATCCAAATCAGATAGAATCTGGGCATTTAAGCCTGAGACCATTGTACCCTTAGCTCTATACCTATTGTACTGAAAAAGAAGGAAATCTAGAAAATTACAATACAGATGGAATAACCCCAATGAAAGTGAACATTTGTGAATAACAAAACTGCTATTTTTCCAGAGATGACAATTCTCTAGAAAATCTAGGAAACTCTCTAGGAAATAAAACTTCCTAGATCTTCTAGCACAACTCTTGGTCAACTTCTCTTGGAAGCAGACCACAGAATCACATGGGCCCCATCTACACTGCCATACACTTCAGTTTGAAATTGGATGATATGGTCAGTATAGACTCCTAAAATGAAGTTTAACTGCAATGAATTGCATTATATGGCCACGTTGATGGGGCCCTAGGGATTCTCAAAGAGGTGTCATCTCTAGAAATCAATAGGTTATCCAGCATGACCGGAGCATCTTGATAATAGAGTCACATTAGAAGATGTAGAAACAACATTTTAAAATCAAATCCGCAAATAATCAAATTTGTGAAGGTTAAAATCCAATGTAAACTTCATAAATAGGTAATGTAGAGGGACAATTGGACCTGTGTTTAGCAGTAAGCCTAATTAGAGTAGTGTACTCACAAAGCCAATGATAATCCCAAATTTATCATTCATTACAAGTCCATTACAAGCACAAAGTACCATGGCACTTCCCTTAAAAGCTCTCTATTGATTAAGTTTAGTGCATTTCCTCTCCTTTCTGTCATGGTATATGGAAGCTTATCCACCCAGCGGCAGCCACTGGAATCTCAACACAAATTATTGCAAGTGTTTTCCATTGTACAACTAGTAGCAACCACTGGCTGACACTTTTTATTTATTTACTATATTTATATCCCGCCCTTCTTGACCCCGAAGGGGACTCAAGGCGGTTTACAGCAGAGGCAAAATTCAATGCCTTAAACAATTCAACAATTAAAAAACATTTAGTTAAAAATCTAAATGATGTTAAAAGCAATTACATCATAAACAATACCACTTACAGCTATAAAATCATGTTATCCGCAATCAAGGTCGGGCCATTCCAATGATAGTTACACATAAATCCAAGTCATCTATTGCACTGTATTTGTTGACAAAGGCTTGGTCACAAATCCATGTTTTCACCTTTTTCTCTGAAAGTCAGGAGGGAAGGGGCTGATCTAATATCACTGGGGAGGGAGTTCCATAGCCGAGGAGCCACCACTGAAAAGGCCCTATCTCTCATCCCCATCAACCGCACCTGTGAAAGAGGTGGGACCGAGAGCAGGACCTCTCCAGATGATCTCAATCACCGAGATGGTTTTTGTATTGTTGTTTTTATGAACTGTAGAATTAATACAGTTTAACATCACGTTTACTGCGATGCCTCAAGGCTATAGGATTGTTAGTTCAGGGTGCTTTGGGAGAAGGCTAAATATCTTGTAGAAATACAAATCCGAGGATCCCATAGTGCTTAGAGAATCCCATAGAGAATTAAAGCGGTGCCAAACTGCATTAAATCCACAGTGTAGATGCAACCTCGAATTCTGATTGTTGATGGGATTTTAGCTACCAAACAAAAGGCATTGTGCCACATTTCCCAACGTTTCACAAGTAATAACAGCTTGCATCCGGCCAAGCAACATATGAATGGATTACAATGGCAAGTAACATTAATGAGGAAGAGCACACAAGGTAGGAGGGGATGCAGAAGTTTGCTTTTATCTGAGTCTACTGGAAAAGACAAAAAAATTCACTCTTCTTCCTCCTTCACTGAATTATGGTGTGCAAAAGGTCCATCTGGACTGTTGAATTAATGCAACTTGATGCCACTTTAACTGCCATGGCTCAGTCAGAGAATCCTGAGATTTATAGTTTAGTGAAGCACCAAACTTTCTAGCAGCAATGTATCAACTCCATGGTAGACACTTGTTTAGCGTGGACTTCCACCCACCAAAACTTGCGGGTAGGTATTTTACTACAAACTCCATTGTATACATTATAAACAGTTATGTACATCATGGGCAAGGAACAATAAACACAAGAGGATGGTTTCATTTGAAAAAAAAATGTTCCTGGTTTGAAAGTGTTATTTTCTGTTTTATTGGGCGGTACTTACTTTGAAAGTAGTTGCTATACTTCAGAAACTTTGCTTGTTGTGGTGCAAACCATGTTGAATTCGTTGAGACGCAGTGAGATATTCATTGAAAAACTGTAGCCAAATGTGCTGCAGGATGTCATGAAAAACAAAGTTTTTGAAGCTTAATAAACGTTCCCCATATTTTTATGATAGAACCAATTAGGAAATGACATTTATAACCCAGGAACAAAAATTTGTGTTACCTAGCTGAGAATCAGGGAATGCTTGGGCTATAAGTTTTTATAGGAAATTGGAACTTGAAAAGAGTGTGTTGGAAGCACTAGAGCAGGGGTCAGGAACCTTCGGCTCTCCAGGTGTGGTGGACTTCAACTCCCACAATTCCTTGAGGCTCGGCATTCACCCCAAAGGCTTACCTTGGCCTCAAGGAATTGTGGGAGTTGAAGTCCACCACACCTGGAGAGCCGAAGGTTCCCCATGCCTGCACTAGAGTCTCACCAAACTATAAATTTTGACTCTATAGCATTGAGCCTGGCATTTAAAGCAGTATCAAACTGCATGAATTCTACAGCATAGATGCACCCTGACTCAAATCGCATATATATAAGCCTCACTTGCCTAGTTTCCAACAGACCTCACAATCTCTGAGGATACCTGCCATAGATGTGGGCGAAACATCAGGAGAGAATGCTTCGGGAACATGGCCATACAGCCCAGAAAACTCACAGCAGCCATGAAAGCCTTCAATAACACACATGCAATATGTCAGTTAATCATTGGAGTCCCTGGTGGCGTAGTGGGTTAAACTCTTGTGCTGGCAGAACTGAAGAGCATGGATGAGCTCCCTATGTCAGCTCCAGCTCCCCATGCAGGGACATGAGAGAAGCCTCCCACGAGGGTGATAAAACATCAAAACAACCAGGCATCCCTGGGCAGCATCCTTGTAGATGGCCAATTTTATCACACCAGAAGCGACTTGCAGTTTCTCAAGGCACTCCTGACACTATATATATATATATATATATATATATATGCCAATTTGTATGCCGCCCTGAGTCACCTTCGGGCTGATATGGACAGGATAAAAGTGATGTAAATAATAATAAATAATAAATTATATATATACACACACACACACACACACACACACACACACACACATAGAGAGAGAGAGAGAGAGAGAGAGAGAGCGAGAGAGAGAGAGACTTAATCATTTATTGTATTTTACTAAAAGCCATCACATGCCCTATAAATGGTTGTTGTTCATTCGTTCAGTCGTCTCCGACTCTTCGTGACCTCATGGACCAGCCTACGCCAGAGCTCCCTGTCGGCCGTTACCACCCCCAGCTCCTTCAAGGTCAGTCCAGTCACTTCAAGGATGCCATCCATCCATCTTGCCCTTGGTCGGCCCCTCTTCCTTTTGCCTTCCACTTTCCCCAGCATAATTGTCTTCTCTAGGCTTTCCTGTCTCCTCATGATGTGGCCAAAGTACTTCAACTTTGTCTCTAGTATCTTTCCCTCCAGTGAGCAGTCGGGCTTTATTTCCTGGAGGATGGACTGGTTGGATCTTCTCGCAGTCCAAGGCACTCTCAGCACTTTCCTCCAACACCACAGCTCAAAAGCATCGATCTTCCTTCGCTCAGCCTTCCCTAAGGTCCAGCTCTCACATCCGTAGGTGACTACAGGGAATACCATGGCTTTGACTATGCGGATCTTTGTTGCCAGTCTGATGTCTCTACTCTTCACTATTTTATCGAGACTGGACATTGCTCTCCTCCCAAGAAGTAAGCGTCTTCTGATTTCCTGGCCACAGTCTGCATCTGATTTCCTGGCCACAGTCTGCATCTGCAGTAATCTTTGCACCTAGAAATACAAAGTCTGTCACGGCCTCCACGGTTTCTCCCTCTATTTTCCAGTTGTCAATCATTCTTGTTGCCATAATCTTGGTTTTTTTGACGTTTAGCTGCAACCTACCTATAAATGGTAGGAATATAAAATTGCTAAAGAGCTGCTATGAGAGGGTGCTTTTAGAAAAATTAAATTATGCAGTAGGTTCCTTTTGCTGCAGAGAAGTGATTCAAAAATATTGCCTTTCGCTCTCTCTGCTGCAGTAAGCATGTCCAGAAATAGTAAACAATGTCCCAGAACTGCTCGTCAAGGCAGAGCAGCCAATAAGGAAGGGTGGTGGGGTTCTCTCCTCCAATGAAAAGGAAGGTATGCCTCCAGGCCCCGCCCACTCAGAGATATGAGAGATTGGTCACGTAGCCCACGTTCAACACTCCCTAAACTGGTCCTTCCCTGGATCTGGTTACCATGGAGACCACTTGAGCCTGTAGGCCCACAACAGGCCTCTTGTGCTATTACTGATGCTTACGAGAAAAAGCAGAGTATTTGGGGCAATGTAGCCCAGTGTTAGATCCACCCCAGGTCCCATTTCTAGTGTTGCTGCAAGTTGAGTGGGAAAACCTTTTTGCTTTCAAGCGATGCCTGCGTAGAGCCAAACAATTAGACAAAAGGTTGTTCACAGTCCCGGATATTTAGCTGACTTTTCTGAATGAGACGATTGGTTGGCAGATATCCAGAGACGTCTCTGGAATATTTTGAATGGAAGAGTGATCAAAGCTGGTCTAGTCAACCTTGATGCTAGAAGCCGAGCATCTCCATAAATGAATAAGAGAGGAATTTGGATCCAAAACAGAAACAAATGCAGGGAGCTATATGGAGAACTGAATGGGAAACAGAGTGGCTTTTGGATGACATGCTGCCCTCAGTAGAAATCCAGGCTATTTGCTTCTGTCATGCATTATCTGTTAATAGAAATGAGCCCTTCTCCAAAGATTTATTTATACTTTCAGGCCAATTATATGTATGTGGCTCCTCCACGATGACATGATGGCAACAGTCTTGGACACCAATAGCTCCCAAAGTGATCCATTTAAGGTGGAATCAGGTGTCAAACAGGGATGTGTTATTGCCCCAACCTTATTTTCCATCTACATCGCTATGATAATTCATCTTGTTGATGGTAAGCTTCCCACCGGAGTGGAAATCATCTATCGGACAAATGGCAAGCTATTTAACTTCAGCAGACTGAAAGCCAAAACCAAGGTTACAACAACATCTGTTATAGAACTCCAATATACTGATGACAATGTCATCTGTATGCATTCAGAAGAAGACCTCCAGGCGCGACGGCACAGGCAAGCTATTTAACTTCAGCACACTGAAAGCCAAAAGCAAGGTTACAGCTACATCTGTTATAGAACTCCAATATGCTGATGACAATGTCTGTGCGCATTCAGAAGAAGACCTACAAGCCACTGACACCTTTGCAGAAGCATACGAGAAGCACAGCCTGTTATTGAACATCAAGAAAACCGAAGTGGTCTTCCAGCAGTCACCGGCCAATCCCTCTCCAATGCCAGAAATACAGCTTAATGGTGTAACATTAGAAAATGTTGACCATTTCAGCTACCTTGGAAGCCACCTCTCCACAAAAGTCAACATTGACACTGAAATACAATACCTCCTGAGTTCTGTGAGTGCAGTATTTTTCCAAATGAAGCACAGAATGTTTGAGGACCGGGACATCTGTAGGGAGACCAAGGTGCTTTTGCTATTGTCCCCCCAACCCTGCTATATTGCCTGCAAAACGTGGACTATGTACAGACATCACATGCAACTTCTGGAACGATTACATCAGTATTACCTCCAGAAAATCCTGCAAAACTCTTGGGAAGACAGGCAGACAAATGTCAGCATGCTAGAAGAAGCAAAGACCACTAGCATTTAAGCGAGGGTCCTCTGCCATCAACTCCGCTGGACTGGCCACATTGTCTGAATGCCTGACCACCGTCTCCCAAAGCAGTTTCTCTACTCTGAACTCAAGAACGGAAAACGGAATGTTGGTGGGCAGGAAAAGAGATTTAAAGACGAGCTCAAAGCCAACCTTAAAAACTGTGGCATAGACACCGAGAACTGGGAAGCCCTGGCCCTTGAGCGCTCTAGCCGGAAGTCAGCTGTGACCAGCAGTGCTGTAGAATTTGAAGTGGCACAAATGGAGGGCGAAAGAGAGAAATATGCCAAGATGAAGGCGTGCCAAGCCAACCCCGACCAGGACTGCTTTCTACCTGGAAACCGATGTCCTCACTGCGGGAGAAGATGCAGGTCTAGAATAGGGCTCCACAGTCACCTACATACCTACTGCCACAGTTTTAAAGATTGGCTTTGAGCCCATCTTTAAATCTCTTTTCCTGTCCTCCAACTTTCCGTTTTCTGTTCTTGAGTTTGGAGTAGAATAACTGCTTTGGGAGACGGTGATCGGGCATTTGGACAATGTGACCAGTCCAGTTGAGTTGATGGTGGAGGAGCATCACTTCAGTGCTGGTGGTCTTTGCGTCTTCCAGCATGCTGACATTTGTCAGCCTGCCTTCCCAAGAGATTTGCAGGATTTTTCGGAGGCAGCGCTGATGGAATCATTCCAGGAGTTGCATGTGATGTCTGTAGACTGTCCACGTTTCGCAGGCGTATAGCAGGGTTGGGAGGACAATAGCTTTATAAACAAGCACCTTGGTATCCCTACGGATGTACCGGTCCTCAAACACTCTCTGCTTCATTCGGAAGAATGCTGCACTCGCAGAGTCGGGCGGTGTTATATTTCAGCATCAGTGTTGACTTTTGTGGAGAGGTGGCTGCCAAGAGAGCGGAAATGGTCAACATTTTTTAATGTTACACCATTAAGCTGAATTTCTGGCATTGGAGAGGGCTTGGCTGGTGCATGCTGGAAGAGCACTTTGGTTTTCTCAATGTTCAATGACAGGCTGTGCTTCTCGTATGCTTCTGCAAAGGTGTTAGTGGCTTGTAGGCCTTCTTCTGAATGTGCACAGACATTGTCATCAGCATATTGGAGTTCTATAACAGATGTATCTGTAACCTTGCTTTTAGCTTTCAGTGTGCTGAAGTTAAATAGCTTGCCTGCAGGGGCGGCTCATCTATTAAGCGAAGTAAGCAGTCGCAGAACACTTTTTTTGCCAGGGGCGCAGAGGCGCCTCTGTAAATGCCCCTCGACTGCCACTTGAGGAGCGCCCCCTCAGCTCACAACAGCCCTAGCAGTCCGGGGGGAGCCTCTGCTTTCTTGCCTTGCTGCCGGGCGATCCTCTTCCCAAAGGGGCAGGGACCTTGAGCTTCACCTAGCCCCTCTCATTCCTCCTCCACCCGGCCACCGGGTGCGCGAGAGAGAGAGCCCCTCCGGCTGGAGGTATCTTCCACCTCCGCTCCCTCCTTTGTTTTTGCGCCTACCTTCAGGAAAGGTGAGCATCTCCACCTCTCTCTCTCTCTCTCTCACTCTCTCTCTCGGTCCCAATGGCTGAGGAGAAAGTCAGGAGAAGAGGTGACTTTTGGTGCACACAGTCTTCAGGCACGCCTCCGGACCCAAAGTGGTCCAGGCAAGGGAGCAAAACTATACTGGGATGTATAGTTCACCTACAATCAAAGAGCATTCTGAACTCCACCAATGACCACGGTATCCTTCTGGGACGCCTCGCGGGAATGGGCCTTGGTGGCACTGTTTTACAGTGGCTCAGGTCCTTCCTAGAGGGTCGTATCCAGAAGGTCTTGATGGGGGACAGCTGCTCGTCCTCACAACCATTGTCTTGTGGGGTCCCGCAGGGTTCAATACTGTCCCCCATGTTGTTTAACATCTACATGAAGCCGTTGGGAGAGATCATCCGGAGTTTCGGGGTGCGGTGTTATCTGTACGCAGATGATGTCCAACTCTGTCACTCCTTTCCACCTACTTCTAAGGAGGCTGTTCAGGTCCTGAACCGGTGCTTGGCTGCTGTGTCGGACTGGATGAGGGTGAACAAATTGAAGTTGAATCCAGACAAGACAGAGGCACTCCTGGTCAGTCGAAAGGCCGAACGGGGCATAGGGTTACAGCCTGTGTTGGACGGGGTTACACTCCCCCTGAAGACGCAGGTTCGCAGCTTGGGTGTGACCCTGGATTCATCGCTGAGCCTGGAGCCTCAGGTCTCAGCGGTGGCCAGGGGAGCATTTGCACAGCTTCGGCTCGTGCGCCAGCTGCGCCCGTACCTCGGGAAGTCGGACTTGGCCACGGTAGTCCACGCTCTGGTCACATCCCGCATAGATTACTGCAACGCGCTCTACGTGGGGCTGCCCTTGAAGACTGCCCGGAAGCTCCAGATGGTCCAGCGCTCGGCAGCCAGGTTGCTAACAGGAGCAGCTCTCAGGGAGCATACCACTCCTCTGTTGAGCCAGCTCCACTGGCTGCCAATTCCCTACCGGGCACAATTCAAGGTGCTGGCATTAGCCTACAAAGCCCTAAACGGTTCCGGCCCCACCTACCTCTCCGAACGCATCTCCTCCTATGAACCGACACGGACATTAAGATCGTCCGGGGAGGCCCTGCTCTCGGTTCCGCCTGCGTCACAGGTACGGCTGGCGGGAACGAGAGACAGGGCCTTCTCGGTGGTGGCCCCTCGGTTATGGAATGCCCTACCAAACGACATCAGACAGGCCCCTTCGTTGCTGGCATTTAGGAAGAAGCTCAAAACCTGGCTTTTTGAGCAAGCGTTTGGCTAATCAGCGCAATTGTACACAGAATGACGGTAAACTGAACATAGGAACGGCATAAGGATATGAGACTGGATCTTGTTTGCGATCGAGGCATTGTATGAATGGTTGTGTGTTTGCTATTGGGTATGCTGTGTTTTAATTGTTATTGTTGTGGTAATTAATATTGTGTAAACCGCATTGAGTCACCTATTATAGGTTGAGAAATGCGGTATAGAAATAAAGCAAATAAATAAATAATAAATAAATAAATGATGGAATTGAACCAAATATGGCACACAGAACTCCCACGACAAACAGAAAATATATATCAATGATTGGTTGGGGGGGGGGGGCAAAATACTGTTTGCTTACCGTTGAAAATTATCTAGGGCCGCCTCTGCTTGCCTGTGCTGTCGCGCCTGGGGGCTATAGATCTTAGTGAAAGAAACATGGACGTGACATCTTTCCCCAGGGGATTGCTTCTTGCCCTTCTTTAGAGAACTGGAACTCTCAAAATCAAGACACTATAGATAACTCGAAATAAGCTTTATTGTTCAAATAAGTTATCTTCCTTGGGCATAAACTTGATATTCAAAAGGGATAAAGAAATATACGTTACAGTCTCTGAAGTCTTGGGTCCAAGGAGTTTTACAGCTGAGAAGCTTTCCAAGTTCTCTCTTTCCCAATGGCTGTGAAAGCCTGAACATTCACAACCCCAGTCCAATGACCTATATTGAAGGCCAAAGTCTTCCTCTTGATGCCAGTGGACTGGGTTGAGGGCGCTTAAGATTCTGCAACGTCGTCCAGGTTTGCTGGATATGAAGAATGAATCTTAAGAGTACAAACTTAAGAATTGGTGATGAGAGATGACTTAACTGGAGTTAAGCCGTTCTCACGTCCATTTGCTGAGATGTTTGATGGTAGAATGGAAAGAAAGCACTGCCCTCTTCCCTGGGAAGGGGCGGAGCCAAACAATTGAGCAGGGGGAGCAATTCAATCGGTGCAAAATAACATTGATTGACAGCTATAGGTAACCAAACAATTCAACTGTACATTCACATACAAGTGGAGCCTGACGCGCCGTCACATTGCCATCTGTCCAATAGATGATTTCCACTCCGGTGGGAAGCTTCCCATCAACAAGGTGAAGTATCATAGTGATGAAGAACATTGAGCCATGGCACTTACAATGGTGTCAAAATACACTGAATTACAATATTGGTGCACGATGCATGCAGGAAAAAAGGAAGGGGAGCTGAACACCAAATTGGGAGGGATAGCCAATACTCCAGAGGACAGGAGCAGAATTCAAAACGATCTTGACAGATTAGAGAGATGGGCCAAACCTAACAAAATGAAGTTCAACAGTGACAAATGCAAGATACTCCACTTTGGCAGGAAAAACGAAATGCAAAGATACAGATTGGGGGACAATGCCTGGCTCGAGAGCAGTACGTGTGAAAAGGATCTTGAAGTCCTCATGGACAACAAGTTAAACATGAGCCAACAATGTGATGTGGTGGCAAAAAAAGCCAATGGGATTTTGGCCTGCATCAATAGGAGCATATTGTCTAGATCTAGGGAAGTCATGCTACCCCTCTATTCCGCTTTGGTTAGACCACACCTGGAATATTGTGTCCAATTCTGGGCACCACAATTCAAGAGAGATATTGACAAGCTGGAATGTGTCCAGAGGAGGGCGACTAAAATGATCAAGGGTCTAGAGAACAAGCCCTATGAGGAGCAGCTCAACGAGCTGGGCATGTTTAGCCTGAAGAAGAGAAGGCTGAGAGGAGATAAGATAGCCATGTATAAATATGTGAGAGGAAGCCACAGGGAGGAGGGAGCAAGCTTGTTTTCTGCTTCCCTGGAGACTAGGTCGCGGAACAATGGCCTCAAACTACAACAGAGGAGATTCCATCTGAACACGAGGAAGCACTTCCTGACTGTGAGAGCTGTTCAGCAGTGGAACTCTGTGCCCGGAGTGTGGTGGAGGCTCCTTCTTTGGAAGCTTTTAAACAGAGGCTGGATGGCCATCTGTCAGGGGTGATTTGAATGCAATATTCCTGCCTCTTGGCAGAATGGGGTTGGACTGGATGGTCCATGAGGTCTCTTCCAACTCTTTGATTCTATGATCAGCATCAGACTTTTCCTTTTGCTGCCTTTCTCTTTCTTCACAGCAGAGAAATAACCCAACAAGCCACCAGGGGGCGCGCTTTACTTCCTCATCTGATTGGCGGATTGTTGCCTGTTTTGCAAAAAGAAGGCTAAATGCAGCCTGGGTTGCAAACATCTTTTCTGTGCTGTGAACCGGTTTGAGAGGTAGATCACCGAGGGCGAGCTGTTTTGGATTACCTCTCCCTTGATCCGGCTTTGCATGCCTCCTTCCCATTGGCTGCTGTTTTGTGAGGACAGCATGTTTTCCTGCCTGGTAGCTCCACCTCTTTTCATGTGATGGTTTCTCTTTCCTTTCCTCCAGACGAAAGTATTCTGCTGTTTCCTGCTTTTCCTCTTCGGGGGAATTTCGTGAGTATGGAGAGAAAGCAAGGCTGGAGGGAAGGGGGAAAACTGATCAGCAAAATAGAGAAAGGCAACCTAGAAAACCCATAACATTTGACTTCATAATCATAAAGGCTGGAATGCAACATTGGCTTCCAGCCCACAAAGGCCAGAATAGTGTGGGTTTAAGGAGGCACAATACACTGGGCTGCTTTAAAAACATCTCACTCTGTTTTGCTAGAACCCCCCCCCCTTCCTTTCTGTTTTACATTCTGTTTCCTTTCCACTGCAAGCAACTTTCTGGGTGATTTGGATAAATAGAAATTTACTGTTGTTGAAGGCTTTCATGGTCACAATCACTGGCTTGCTGTGAGTTTTCCTGGCTGTATGGCCATGTTCCAGAAGCATTCTCTCCTGACGTTTCACCCAGGCATCCTCAGAGGTTGTGAGGTCTGTTGGGAACTAGGCCAGTGAGGTTTATATATCTGGAATGTCACAGGTGGGAGAAAGAATTCTTGTCAGTTGGAGGCAGGTATGAATGTTGCAATTGGCCACCTTGATTAGCATTGAATGGCATTGCAGCTTCAAGGCCATTCCTTGAATCATTGTTGGGAGGAGTTAGCTGACCTGATTGTTTCTTGCTGGAATTCCCCAGCTCTTTTAGTGTTGCTTATTATTTACTGTCCTGATTTTAGAGGGGGGTTTTTTTTGAAAAAAAATACTGGAAGCATAGAATTATAGAGTTGGAAGAGACTTCATGGGTCATCCAGTCTAACCCCCTGCTTAGAAGCAGGAAAATTGCATTCAAAGCACCACCGACGGATGGCCATCCAACCTCTGTTTAAAAGTATTGTCAAAGGCTTTCATGGCCAGAATCACTAGGTTGTTGTAGGTTTTTTCGGGCTATATGGCCATATATAGGCATTTTCTCCTGACGTTTTGCATGCATCTATGGCAAGCATCATTAGAGGTACTGAGGATGTTTGCCATAGATGCAGGCGAAACGTTGGGTGAAAATGCCTCTAGAACATGGCCATATAGCCCGAAGAACCTACAACAACCCTCCGTTGTCGCTTCCAAAGAAGGAGCCTCCACCACACTTGTAAACCATGGCTCAGTGCAGAGAAAGAGTTGCCTTTCCAATAGATATAGTCTTGTATTTGAGATTGTAGAGTTGGAAGAGGCCACAAGCCCATTCAGTTCAACCCCTTTCTGCCAAGCACGAAGACCCACTCAAAGCCCTCCCAACAGGTGGCCATCCAGTCTCCTGCTTAAAAACTTCACCACACTTGAAGGCAGTATAGTCCACTGTCGAACAACTTTTACCACCGGGAAATTCCTTCTAATATTTGGGTGGAATTTCTTTCCTTGCAATTTCATAGAATCATAGAGTTGGAAGAGACGTCATGGGCCATCCAGTCTAACCCCCTGCCTAGAAGCAGGAAAATTGCATTCAAAGCACCACCAACGGATGGCCATCCAGCCTCTGTTTAAAAGTTTCCAAAGACGGAGCCTCCACCACACTCTGGGGCAGAGAGTTCCACTGCTGAATGGCTCTCACAGTCAGGAAGTTCTTCCTCATGTTCAGATGGAATCTCCTTTCTTGTAGTTTGAAGCCATTGTTCTGCGTCCTAGTCTCCAGGGCAGCAGAAAACAAGCTTGCTCTCTCCTCCCTATGACTTCCTCTCACATATTTATACATGGCTATCATGTCTTCTCTCAGCGTCCTCTTCTTCAGGCTAAACGTGCCCAGCTCTTTAAGCCGCTCCTCATAGGCCTTGTTCTCCAGCATAGGGCCACATGCTTGTGGATTTCAGTAGCTTCTCTGTGTAGTCTGACATGGTGGTTGTTAGAGAGGTCCATCATTTCTGTGTTCTCAAATAATATACTGGTTCATCAGGTGCTCTACTATGGCTGACTTTTATGGTTGAATTAGTCTGCATTGTTTCTCACCCCCCCCCCCGTGACCCCCCCCCCCCGGGGTCCTGACTCCCACATTGAGAAACGCTTCTCTAGAGGTATTGGGGTGGGGGGCAAAATATCTGTAAAGGACAAAAGGCACTAAAATGACTTGATGGACACCTGTGACACCTCTTTCCTATTTCCTGCCTTATGGAAACTGAAACTCCTTCATTTTCTAATTAGTTCTGAAAATTTATTTATTTATTTATTGTATTTGTATACCGCCCCTCTCAGCCTTCTGGCGACTCGAGGCGGTTTACAAGGAAAAATTCAATGCCACCAAAAACACAATTACAATATAAATTTTAACATCAATAAAATAATAACAGCTGTAATAAAACACAATTCAATAAATTAAATAAATACTCATCAAAACAATGTCCCATCTTGTAGTTCTTATGTTTTAGAAGAGAGTAGGAAAACGAACAGAAACTCCACTCATGTCCTTTTGCCCTTTGTCTTTATATAGCAGAAGAGACATCATGGAAATCCAAGAAGTGGACCTCCGAGAGATGGGCACCATCATCCAGTCCCGTGTGGTCCTGGAAGTCTCCAATCAGGTCCAGTCGCTCCTGGATTCAATGGAGACCACAACGCTTGAGGTTGCAGTGACTGGTGAATCGGGTGCTGGAAAATCCACCTTCATCAATGCGCTGCTGGGACTTAATGACGGAGACCCCCGTGCCGCCCCTACTGGAGTCACGGAGACCACCTGTTCACCCACGCCTTATGAACACCCTCGCCTGCCCAGAGTCCACATTTGGGACTTGCCAGGGACAGGCACCCCACGCTTCCAAGCCGAGACCTACCTGCAGCAGGTGGGGTTTGAGAGATACGATTTCTTTATCATCATAGCCTCCGAGAGGTTCCGGGAGAACCATGCCAAGCTGGCCTGTGCAGTGGCCGCGATGGGCAAGCGTTTCTACTTCGTGCGTTCCAAGATTGACCTTGACCTTCGGGCTTCACGACAACGAAGGCCGACCAGATTTGAGGAGGTCCAGGTGCTCAGAGAGATTGAAGCAGACTGCATCCGCCAGCTGAAGCAAGGAGGTCTGGACTCCCCCAAGATATTTTTGATCTCCAGCTTTGAGCTGCACAGATTTGACTTCCAGCGCTTGGAGAACACTCTCGCTGAGGAGCTGGAGGGCCACAAGAGGCATGTCTTGCTCCTTTCATTCCCTTCTGTCACTACCGAAGCTGTGCAGAAGAAAAAAGCTTCACTGCGCGGGAACATCTGGAAGAAGGCTTTGATGGCCTGTTTTGTCTCAGCTTTACCCGGCCTCCCTTTCCATCTGAACATCCCCATGCTCATCAAAACCCTGGACTCCTATCGTAGGAGTTTTGGGCTGGATGATGACTCTCTGGGAGCCTTGGCCCTCACCGCCTCAAAGGACCCTTCTCAACTAAAAAACCTGGTGTCTTCAACATTAGCGAGGGATCTCTCAGAGAATGCTGTCCATGTCATCCTGAGTCAAGCGGCCACTTATGGAAAGGTGGCCGCTAGGTTACTGAAGGACCGGGTGCCCCTTTTGGACAACCTCGTGGCTGGAGGCATCTCCTTTGTAGCTGCCTATTACCTGCTCCACACTGCCTTGGATAACTTTGCAAAAGATGCAGAGCGAGTGCTCCTTGCAGCCTACGATTTGGAGGATGAATTCCAGAAGTCAGTTTTTTATCCTCCAGAACCTGGCTTTATCTTTGATTGAAAACAGATGGAGCTATTCAGGAATAATTATGGATGATGGGTTTTCACATCCTCCTTTTATGGTTTTCTTACTTAGAATTCCTTTTGCTCCAACTGATCAGGGAGACCTCCTAAAAGTTTCCCCTTGACATCAAGTCTAGTCAAGTTCGGTGCTCATCTCCATTTCTAAGCCTAAGAGCTGGCATTGTCCGTAGATGTCTCCAAGGTCATGTGCCTGGCATGACTGCATGGAGCACTGTTACCTTCCTGCCGAAGCGGTACCTATTCATCTCACATTTGCATTTTTTCAACGTTTTAGGTTGGTAGAAGCTGGGACTAACATCGGGAGCTCACCTGTCCCATGGACCTTCCGTTCTGCAGCTTAGCGGTTTAACTCACTGTTATATGGGATGGAATGGGGTGGTAAAAAGTTTGCTAACTCCATAAACAATTAAACTGAATGTAATAATAGCAAGGTCAGTTCTCACACATGGTGGCACTTGTTGTTCTATGCTTTTGAATTGTTTCTCATTTAGGGACACCCTGAGGTGAAATTGTATGGTTTTATTAACAAGATTAGTTCAGAGGCAGATTGCTTTGGTCTCCTTCTGAGGCTGAGAGAATATGACTCGCCCAAAGTCAGCCAGTGGTCACTATCACGATGCCAGGGCTCTGCCTTTACAGAGGCAGAGATGAACCAAACAAAAACCCAGTTTGTATGAAACAATTTAATTAAAACAGCTCTTACATTCTGGCTGTTTTAAAAGTCCAAAATATAAAACATAAAGATTGCACTCAGCCACAGAATTTAAAACAAAAACAGCAAACACTGTTGCCGGTTCAAGATAACTCCATAGTCAAAAGGTCCAGTCCAGTGGTTAAACGCTGAGAGTTCAATAAACAAAGTCCAGGGATCAAGAGTCTATATCATAGTCAAAAGCCAGTCCAAAGGTTCAAGGATTCCAAAGGTTCAGAAGACAGGTCAGGACACCAAAAATCCACAAACCTGGGAAAAAACCAGCAGCATCTACCACCAAAATAAGACAAATACTTTTCTCCCAAAGATCAGTCCCAATACTAGCTCCTTATATCCAGAAACACCCAGCTGCAACCCATCTTTTGCATACCTCCACCCTTGATTGCTTTCACCCATGAACTCTTATAGATTACTCAACCCTTTAGAACTAAGACTTATATTAACCCTTCCATCATCAACCACCATCAACTGCAGAACATAATACATGACAGTCTCCATGGCCAAGCGGGAATTTGAATCCTGGTCTGCAGAATGCTTGCCCTTAATAATGTTGAATTTTCATATATATGAAATTTATTTATGTAGATGAAATGTGAGCACCCTTAGTTATAGAGGACTGAGGACCAAAAAGATGGGATTTTCGAAACCGTATTTGACTGCGCATATGTTGCTTCTTTGAGAGAAATGATTTTAGGGCTAAGTGGGTTTAACACTGGGAGAACATGGAGGACTTTATCACATGAGGCTGATAAAACACAACTATGAAAGGATAAATGCATCTATTGATGGGACTTACCACAGGACATTGTGTTTTTCCCCTCGTATGGCTCTTGAATCGTGTTTGGGTCACCTCTTTCCATTGACAGGAAAACCCATCAATGAATCCAGTATCACTATTGTTCCATCACTTTTTGTTGAGTGATAATTCTGTGTTGCAAAGGGTGAGTGCAATAGAAAAATATCAAAATAATTGGACCCCCCCCCCCCCCCACACACACACACACATTACATGCATTATATGGAGGCCTGCTCTTGGGAAATTGTAGGTCCACAGTGTAAAATTCAAGAATTGGAAGCGAGCACAAGGGCCATCAAGTGTCTTATGGTGGCGCGTATACTTGCACAGTTGAAGCACTAGCTGCATGTGCTCATAGCATCATATGACGGGCTGTGGTGACTCATGCCTTAGCTATATCAACCCTCTACATCTGCAGGTTTGATTTGTGCAAGATTTGATTACTCATGGATATAATTAAAATGTTCTCTCTAAGAATCTCTCGGACCTCCCAGTTCAATAATGTGGTCAAATTCCAGGAAGTTGCCCAAGTTGACCTAGAAATTCCTAGAGAAGTGTTCTCTCTGGAAAAAAAGAAATGGCACTTTTATGGGGTTCCTGTGCCCCTAACCATAGTGAAAGGGGAGGGTTGACTGCACTTTAATGGGGTTCCTTTGAAAAACTTTAGCTGAAGCCAGATTGCAGATGAAGCTAGTTCCAAATAGTACAATCCCTTTGTTTACAATGGCCTCCCCGGCTATTTCCAAACACAGTTCCAAGTGTGGATTATGACCTATAAAGTCTTATACTGTTCAGGTTGTCTAAATAAATTCATTATCCCGTATGATACTGTCTGGATTTTTGAGGTCTTTGGAAGAAGTCTTCATCATCATCCTGCCATGCCTACAGATGTGTTTTGTGGGAACATCACAAAAGGGCCAGCTTGATGACTGCTTCTAGGCACTTAATGGTTTTGATTTTCAAATGTTTTTACTAATAGAGCTTCTTAATCAAATCTTGTTTGAAATTTTGTTACTTTCTTTAATAGACAAACGGTAAATAAATAATGCAAATGGAACAATCTTTATCTTTGAGTAGAAATATTTTTTATAATGTGACTAATGGGGATAAAGTATGCCTTATTAATATGTGCAACCTAAAAAGTATTCTTATGCAATAAAATCTTTATTCTTCCACATCTTTTGGGGTCTGTTCATTGTACCCATAAGACTGGCATTTGTAGTCCTAGGAAGTGAAATAAAAGCAATATGTCATACATAGAGAAATTTAGAAACAGTCAGCTTTGTTCATATGCTCTGGGATGACATTTTTAATAGCTCTTCTATATCAAACTGGAAGTGACTTGTTGGGATTCAACCCCACACCGCCAAAACCTCAAGTCCTCAATGAGGAACTGTTTAATTAGCTTAGTATAGACCAGTGTTCCTCAACCTGGGGGTCGGGACCCCTGGGGAGGTTGCGAGGGGGTTTCAGAGGGGTCGTCAAAGACCATGAGAAAACATATTTTTCTGATGGTCTTAGGAACCCCTTTGGCAGAGAAGGCTAAAGATCTCTCTTCCTGTCCTCTTTTTTTTTTGGAAACAGATTTGAATCCTCCCATCAAAAGCCCTCCTCTGTGACTGGCTGGCCTATCAGCCAAGGGGAGGGCTGTTTCTGAGACTCCAAGAAGGGAGGGGAGAGCAGGCGTGCTTGACACATGTGGTAGCATGGTGCACATGTGCAGGCAAGGAAGAATGTGTGAGGTGGGAGGGAGGCTGTCATCACTGAGGCACTCCAAGGCACGGGGGTTCTGTGTGGGCCCAATTCTATTGTTGGGGTTCGCTCTTTGTAGGTGAACTATAAACCCCAGCAACTACAACTCCCAAATATCAAAGTCTGTTGTCCCCAAACTCCCTCAGTATTCACATTTGGACATATTGAGTATTTGTGCCAACTTTGGCCCACATCTATCATTGTTTGAGTTCACAGTACTCTCTGAATGGCGATGAACTACAACTCAAAAACAAGGTCAGTGCTCACCAAATCCTTCCAGTATTTTCTGTTGGTCATGGGAGTTCTGTGTGCCTAGTTTGGCTCAGTTCCATTGGTGGAGTTCAAAATGCTCTTTGAATGTAGGTGAACTATATATCCCAGCAACTACAACTCCCAAATGACACCCCCCCCCCCCCAATCCTACATCAGTATGGAAATTTGGGCATATCGGGTATTTGTGCCAAATTTGTGAATATAAATACATCCTGCATATCAGATATTTACATTACAATTCATAACAGTAGCAAAATGACAGATATGAAGTAGCAACGAAAATAATTTTATGGTTGGGTGTCACCACAACACGAAGAACTGTATTAAGGGGTCGCGGCAATAGGAAGGTTGAGAAACACTGCTATAGATAGACTAAGGGTTTACCTTCTCCCATGTCTTCTGTATGACAGTTGGGAATGTGTCTTTTTCTCTCTTTCTGCTCTAATTCTGACTGGTTGTTTAAGATGGATACTTTTCTACTGCACACCTTTTTGAATTTACCTACTGCCTTCTTACACTTTAGTATGGAGAGTATGTGCTGTGTGCTTTGAGATCTCTCTCTACATGTGTGTCAGAAAGATGTAGTGATTGGTAGTTTTCCCCTCTCTTTGAAACCTTAGAAGAGATGGGTGTTGAGTAGCTCAGACCCAGTTCTTGATTATTAAGAAATGCAGTTATTTCTCATTATTCTAAATAAACCTTTTGTGATTTTTTAAAAGATTGGACTCTGCATGTTTGCCTCCCAAGCTCTGAATTCTTTACAACCACATCACACGGCAGTTCTGCTTGCTAATGAGCTGATGCTCAACTTTTGTACCTTGTTTGTTTTTGGATGCTCTGCTGTTTATATTTTAGGGTAGTTTCCCCATATAACTGTAAAGTCATTTCTGCTTTAGGGATAAAACACCTTTTAGCTTTGGGTGTATATATGTTTTTTCTTTCTTTGAACAAAGCAAACTTTTGGCTCAAAAGTATCCCAAAATGGCCATTGGGCTATGGAGAGCATTACTCTCACAGTTGGAGGCCCCACCTTAACATTTTGCCACAAAATATACACTTTTTTTTACTCCTCCCCAAGCCAAAATTAGGGCCTAGGGAGGAATTTTTTGATACAGGAAATTTATTTTACTTCAATTGATAAAAACATGCATCAGCCTTCATGTATATGCCATCATTTTCCATGACTAGAGCACCAGATGGTCAGATAGTAAATTCTGCTCTTGCGGACAACCAAAATAGCAAGTTATTATCCCCCCCCCCCCCCCAATTCTCCAAGTAGGTCAGATCTATCCAAAGATTACTAGAAGCACTGCCTGAATATCAAGCAAAAAGTAGGTGCTAGAAACAATATCATACGAAAGCTGACTGGCACAACCTGGGGATCACAACCAGACACAACGAAGACATCTGCCCTTGCGCTTTGCTACTCTGCTGCTGAGTATGCATGCCCAGTGTGGAATACATCTCACCACACTAAAACAGTGGATGTGGCTCTTAATGAGACATGCCGCATTATCACAGGGTGTCTGCGTCCTACACCACTGGAGAAATTACACTGTTTAGCTGGTATTGCACCACCTGACATCTACCGGGAACTAATAGTGAAAGGACCAAGGCAGTGACATCTCCAGCTCATCCCCTGTTTGGGTATCAGCCAGCACGCCAACGACTTAAATCAAGAAATAGTTTTCTAAGATCTACAGACACACTTGCTGAAACATCTCAGCAAGCGAGAGTCCAAAAGTGGCAGGCTCAAACCCAGAACCTCAATCAATGGCTGATACCAAATGAGAGACTCCCCCCCTGGGCACACAGAAAACTGGGCGACTTGGAAGGCGCTGTGGCACCACGAGATGCAGAGACAACTTTAAGAAATGGGGATACAAAGTGGAATCCATGACATGTGAGTGTGGAAAAGAGCAAACTATAGACCATCTGCTGTGATGCAACCTGAGCCCTGCTACATGCACAATGGAGGACCTCCTTGCGGCAACACCAGAGGCACTCCAAGTGGACAGATACTGGTCAAAGGATATTTAATCAACTACCAAGCTTGCAAACTTTGTGCTTTGTTTGTTTGTTAAAAATGCAATACAACTGTTTCATTTGCTCCTGACATGATAAATAAATACATAATTCTCCAAGAATTAAAATGCAATGAATTTTGGTGTTCACTAGATGGCACTCTTTCCTCTCTTTACTTGCTGTTAATACAATGCAATGAGTCGATCAGTAGCATTTTATACCAGACGCATTTTATCTCCATCGCTATTTAATTTATATGTAGAACATATCATAAAAGAGTGTAATTAAACCTGGAGAACATGACGTCAAACTAGGGGAAAGAAATATGCAGATTGTATCATGTAACTTAAAGAAATTGCAATTGTTGAAAGTTAAAGAATGGTTGACGTGCATTTATTTAATACCCTGCATTTCTAGCAATATGGGACCAAAGGCAGCCCATTGTTTTCCTTTTAAAAGTCCAATTAAAAGAGTGAATACCACAAATGTAAGCAATTATTGAACTGTGTTACTTATGATGTCCAAAAGCATTTCCAGATTTGCAGAGACAGACCTTGACATTTCTAAATGTCTCTATTTTCTTTGAAGACACAGAATTATAGCATCATAGAGTTGGAAGAGACCTCATGGGCCATCCAGTCCAATCCCCTGCCAAGAGAAATCGCATTCAAAGCATCCCCGACAGATGGCCATCCAGCCTCCCTTTAAAAAGTAGGAGCCTCCACCACAATCTGGGGCAGAGAGTTCCACTGCTGAACAGTTCTCACTGTTAGGAAGTTCTTCCTAATGTTCAGGTGGAATCTACTTTCCTGTAGTTTGAAACTCCACATCCTAGTCCTGAGGGCAGCAGAAAATAAGCTTGTTCACTCATCCCTATGACTCCCCTTCACATATTTATACATGGCAATTATGTCTCCTCTCAGCCTTCTCTTCCTTCTCAAAATGGTGACCAAAAGTGATGTGATTTCATCTGCAGTTTTTTTTTTCATGTCAGGAGTTACTTGAGAAACTGCAAGTCACTTCTGGTGTGAGAAAATTGGCTGTCTGCAAGGATGTTGCCCAGCGGATACCCACATGTTTTGATGTTTTATCATCCTTGTGGGAGGCTTCTCTCATGTCCCCACATGGGGAGCTGGAGCTGACAGAGGGAGCTCATCTGCACTCTCCCTGGATTCGTACCTCTGACCTGTCAGTCTTCAGTCCTGCCAGCTCAAGTGTTTAACCATTTGGTAAGAATTCAAAGTAAGATAAGATTATTTGGGAGGATGTGGCCTGAGGGAGGAGGAAAAATGGACCCTTGGCTCCCATGCAGTTCCCTTCTCTGGTAGATAGTTAGATTTGTTTATTGATTAGCCCTCCGACCACTACTGCCTTCCTGGCGTTTAAGAAGATGTGCCAACAAGAACCAATAACACATGGATATGAAATACAAAAGGCAAGAGTATTTGTGTGCCATAAATAAAAGTACAGAAGCATGGATCCTCAAGTCACTTGAGAGGATTCATTTGCATGAGATATTGTAATGACACATAATTTATTTTTGGAATATTGAATCTAGAGATGGAAATCCTGTCATGGTTTATCCTTGGTTAGCAACTGAACTAATGGAAACAATATATATTCTCACCACAAGATGGCAAGATTTTCTTTTGTTGACCTCAAAGATTTCAACAATTTTCTCATGACTTTTGGGAAATTTCCTTTATAATCTATAAAGGGGGAGAATAGTAACTGTTACTTGTTGCATAGATTAGGAAAAATTGTAGCATTGGTTGATTGTTTGTAACCAGGCTGTTCATTCATGCTTTCCATGTTTATGCTTAGCTCCATAAAGATAAAAAAGCACCACTTTTGTGCATTTTGCAAAATCTGCAAAAAACACGACGGAGTAAAAGGTGTGTAGTATTCTCCAATATTTGAGAGTTGGAGAATATTCAGTAGGCTTTCCTGCAAAATAATCTGTCTCAATCCAAACTGAGAGGATGTTGAGATAGTATCACATCTTTTTTTTTTTTTAATAAACTTTATTGTCATTTTCAATACATAGTAAAAAGGTCAGGATGTGGGGAGGGGAATGGGAAGGATAGGAGTTGTGGGTGTAGGGTATACATACAGAGATGGGGGTACACGGACAGGTGTAGGGGTAGGGAGGGTTGGGGGAAAGGGAGCGACAACGAGGACCAAATACAATACAATACAATACAATACAATACAATACAATACAATACAGTACAAACGGAAAGGGGGGGTTGGAATTTTAAAAAGAACTTCCCGGTAAACAAACAGTTAAGTAGTTCATAAATTTCAAATTACAAAAAACACGCCTAATAGTTCCTGTATGTAGTCGAGCCATCGCTTACAATTTCACAGTGTTTACTTTTCTTTTTCTAGATATTCTATAAAGTTGCTCCAGTCTGTGCCTTTTTCATTGTTTTCATTGTCAGATAGCCTCTGGGTCAGAAGATCCATGTTCATCACATCATATAGTTTTAGTGTCCACTGTTCTATTGTAGGGATCTCTCTAGACTTCCAGATACTGGCCAGTTGGATTCTGGCCGCTGTCGAAAGATGAAAGAGGATCTTACTGTCATTGCTGTCGGGGTCAAAGTCAGTAATACCCAACAAAAAGCATTCGGGTTTCATGGGGACTTTCTTTTTTAGTATTATCTCGGCTTCTTTATGAATGGCCCGCCAGAAAGTTTTTATTTTTGGGCAATCCCACCACATATGAATAAAGGTTCCGGTGGCTTTCTTACATTTCCAACATTTATTTTCTAGTTTACCCTTGCTGTATTTGGCTAATTGCGCCGGGGTCAGGTACCATCTATAAAAGATCTTGTACCAATTCTCCTTATAATCATTGGAACGTGTACATTTTATTTTTTTTAGCCAGATTCCTTCCCATTCCTTGTAATTAATGGGGTGCCCAAGATCTTTCGCCCATTTCACCATATTTTCTTTAATTTGCTCTTTCTCGGTCTCCCACTTTAGTAACTGCTGGTATATTTTCTTTATATGTTTACCTTCTGATTTTATTATTCTTTCCCAGAAGGATTCCCCTGTTTCGAAGCCAGTCTTTTTATCTAAGTCGAAATTTTCCTTTATCTGGTGGTATTGAAACCACGAAAGGGTGGGGTCCTGAATCCTCAGCTCCTCCTGTGTCTTAAGTAGTGGTTCATGAGTGTTTCCCCTGATAATCTCTTTGTAGGTTAGCCATTTCTCTCTGCTAGCCCCCCTAACTTGACTGGCTTCGTTTGGGGAGAACCAGAGAGGGGTTTTTGTGTAGAAATTGTTAATATAACGCTCCCAGATCTCAATGAGAGGGGCCCTTACAAAGTGGCTTTTAAAGTTTCTTTCTTTCTTCGCCTTGCCCCTCCTTAGGTAATTATGCCAGCCTTGCATCAAATCATGTCCCTCTAGGGCTAGAAGTTTTTCCTCTTTTAGACTAATCCACTCCTTGACCCAGCAAAGAGCTGAGGCATCATGGTAGAGACGCAAATTAGGAAGCGCAAGTCCCCCTCGTTTCTTATTGTCACAGAGGTTGACAAAGCTGATCCTATGCCTTCCTCCTTTCCAAATGAATTTTTTAATATCTCTGTGCCATATGTCGAATGTTTTCCTAGTCTTTATTATTGGGAGGGTCTGAAAAAGATAGAGAATGTCGGGGAGGATGTTCATTTGAATTGCGGCTATTCTTCCCAGCAGAGATAGTTTTAAGGGTTCCCATCTTTTCAATTTTTCTCTAATTTGTGGCCATTTTTTTCATAGTTGTTCTTAAATAACAGAGAGTTTTTAGCTGTTAGGATGACTCCTAGATATTTCACTTTTTTTACTACTCTGATCTCAGTTCTTTTTTGTAGTTCTTCTACTTTTTTGGCGCTGATGTTCTTCGTTAGCATTTGTGTTTTTTCTTTATTCACTTTGAAACCAGCCACCGAGCCATATATTTCCAATTCCTGCCACCATTTATCAATTGTATTGAGAGGATCTTCTACCACACATACAATGTCATCCGCAAATGCCCGAATCTTGATCTTATGTCTCCCTAGTGTAAGTCCTTTTAGGTTGTCGTTTTTCCTTATTCTGTTCAATAGTAGTTCCAGGGTTAAAATAAAGATAAGGGGGGACAGCGGGCATCCCTGTCGGGTACCCTTCTCAATTGTAAAGTTGGAGGATGTTTGGCCGTTAATTGTTATGTTGGCCGACTGCTGGGAGTATATGGAGTCTATTGCCTTGTTAAAATTATAGCCTGCATCCATCTCCTTTAGTGTCTCTTTGATGAGGAACCAATTAACATTGTCGAACGCCTTTTCGGCGTCGACAAACAAAAGCGCCACTTCTTTGTTTATTTTCCTATCATAATATTCTATTGTGTCTAATATGATACGTATGTTGTCTCTTATCTGTCTTCTGGGTAGGAAGCCTTTCTGATCTTCTATTCTTTCCAAAAGTACTCCCTTCATTCTCTCTCCCAGAATACTAGAGAAAATTTTATAATCATTATTAAGGAGGGAAATTGGTCTGTAGTTTTTCATTTTGGTGTTATCCGTGCCCTCTTTATGTATAAGGGTTATGTTGGCTGCTTTCCAAGTCTCTGGGATTGTTCCTTCCTCTAGTATCTTATTCATAATTTTCATAAGGGGATTTGTCAGTTGGTCCACAAAGGTTTTATAATACTGTGTTGTAAGGCCGTCAGGACCAGGGGCCTTATGGAGGGGTAGTTTCTTTATAGTTCTTTTTATCTCATCCACAGAGATTTTTTTGTTGAGCCTTCCTCTCTGTGCCTCAGTTATCTTTGTTATGTCCTGCTCTCCTAGGAATCTCATCACCTCTTCTTTAGGGATCTTATCCTCCGTGTATAGTTTCCTATAGAATTTTACAAATTGATCTAGTATTTCCGTTGTTTTGTTGCAAATTTTGCCTTCTTCTTCTATCTGCACTATTCTACGGGATTGCCTCTTTATAGCCAGTTTTCTTGCTAACCATCTACTTACTTTGTTAGCATTTTCGAAATGATCCTGTTTTGCATACCTGAGTTTCTTTTCCATCTCCTCGAGATCTAGGGTGATTAGTTGTTTCTTTAATATATCTATCTGATATAGTGTTTTCTTGTTCGATCAATGTAATTTTGCTTGTATTTCTTGATGTTCTAGTTCTTTCTTAAGTTTCTCATATTCTGCTTTTTGTTTTTTCTTTTCTCTGGCTGCATGCTCTATAAAGTGGCCTCTCATAAAGGCCTTTGAGGCATCCCATATAATCTCGATGGCCGTATCTTTCTCCTTATTCAATGTAAAGAATTCCTTAAGAAGTTCGTTGTATCTATTTTGGTTGTTTTCTCCTTTTATTAGGTGTTCTTTCAATTTCCAATTAAAGAATGGTCTTTTGTTAGTATCTTCTAGGATTGTTACTAGGATTGGGGCATGGTCAGATGTTATTATTGGAAGTATTTTAGTTTTTTCTATTTTATTTGCCATTGATTTCGAACACCAAACCATGTCGATACGCGACCAGGTTTGGTGACGATTGGAATAGAAGGTGAAATCAGTCTCCCCTTTGTGTTGTAGCCTCCATATGTCCACCATGTCTAGTTCTGCTAGTATTTGCATGCATGATCTGGGTAGGGCCCCTGTTGTTCCCTTAGTCCTTTTTTTGTGTGGTTGATTTATCTACTTGGATATCAAGGACCCCATTAAAGTCGCCCAGAATCACTAGATCGTCATATTCCTGTTCTGTTATATAATATCTTAATTTCTGTATAAATTCCACCTTTCCCCCATTTGGCGCATATATGTTACAAACAAGAGTCTTACTTCCAATTATGTTGATCACTACTCCCAACATCCTTCCCTCCCCATCTTTAAAGGCAAGCTTTGATGTCAAATTCTCTTTTACATAGGTGGCTACCCCCCTTTTTTTTTCTTTACTACAAGAGTAATACACTTTCCCTAGTCTATTCTGTTCCAGGTATATAACCTTCTTCCTTGAAATATGAGTCTCTTGTAAACATACTATCTCGCACTTCTCCTTATTTAGGGAGTGCCAGATTCTCTTTCTCTTATTCGGAACATTCAGTCCCTTAACATTCTGAGTTATGATTTTTATTCTTTGATCCATTTAAAATTGTGTTTTATTACCTTGTATTCCTCCGTTCTGATTGTTCCTCCTGGTCCGTCGCTGTTTGGTTGGGTCCGTGGGGATTTCTTCCTTGCTCTCTTTCTCTTCTTCTTAATCCAGCCTGCCTCTGTCGGGGATTCCTCCATACTGCCTTCCTCTTCATCGTCTTTCCCTTCCATCTCAGGAGTGGTTTTCTTGTCTCTTAGAAGAGGTGTTTGTTGTTCTCTGTTATCTTCTTCCTGTAGTTTTTTAAGGAATTTTTTCGCTTCTACCTCAGAGGTTATCCAGTATTTTATGTCTCTCCATGTGATCATTACTCCCTCTCTTTTTTCCCATCTAAAACGGATGTTCCTTTTTTTCAGTTCTTCGGTTAAAAATGATATTTTCTCCTTTTTTCTAGAGTTGTTATAGGGATTTCTTTCAGGATCACAACCCTATTTCCTTTATGGAGTATCGGAGATTTTGCGTTTTCTCTTAGTATCTCGTCCCGTTCACTTTTCTTCGTAAAGTACATGAGGATATCTCGAGGTACATTGTGTTTTCTGGCGTAGTTAGAGTTGATTCTTATTACTCTATCAATGGTCTTTCTAGCTGAGTCTGGATTTGTCCTTGATAATCTTGCCACTAAATCAATGATTATTCCCTTTGTATCTTCGTTTTCTTCTTCACTTATGTTGCGGAATCTTAATTGAGATTCTCTTTCTCTCAGTTCCTGATCTTCTTGTTGATTTTTTAGGGTATTAATTTCTCCCTCCATGATTTTCATCTTTTTTTCCATCTCCGATTGCTGTACTTTGAAGTTTTCATTTTCATTTTTCAGGGATTTATTTTCTTGCTTCAGATTTGCTATATCTTCTCTTACATGTGTTATCTCTCTATTTAAGGTGAGGTGTAAGTCTTCCTTTATGTCCTTCTTCACTTCCTTTAACTCTCTTTTTAGTCCCTCCTTTTTAGTATCACATCTTTGAATATGGTGCTGGAGGAGAACTCTGCGGATACTGTGAACTGTTTAACAATAACAACAAATGTATTGTCGAAGGCTTTCATGGCTGGAATCACTGGGTTGTTGTGAGTTTTCTGGGCTGTATGGCCATGTTCCAGAAGTATTCTCTTCTGACGTTTCACCTAGCAGTTACAAGCCAGACCTTGAAACTGTTAGACCATTAAATGCTAACCTGTTTAAGGAGCTCCACTGGCTGCCGTTTATTTTCTGGGCCCAATTCAAGGTGCAGGTCTTGACCTACAAAGCCCTGAATGGTTTGGGACCCACCTACCTGCACGACTGTATTTCCATCTTCGAACCCATACAATCTCTTTGATCTCCCAGAGAGGCTCTTCTCTCCCGCCTGCATCTCAAGTGCGACTTGCGGGGATGAGAGAAGGCCTTCTCTGTGGTGGCCCCTGGCTCTGGAACTCACTCCCCAGTGATATTAGGCAAGCCCCCATGCTGGCAATCTTCAGGAGGAATCTGAAAACCTAGCTATTTCAATGTGCCTTCAGTGATTGAATGTTAGATACTCCCTATTCAAACTTTGCACAAAATGTCCTTAGAAGCACTTTATCTATGGTTCATGCAATTAAATGCGCCCTTACTCAGATCCTCATCCTGATAATTTTACATTGTCCTACCTCCCAGTGTTTTAAAATCTTATCCTTGAATGTGGCCCTGCCCAGTGAAATCTTTTGTTTTTAAATGGTTGTTTTTATACTGTTGTTTGCTTATTATATTGATTTTTGCATTTTATGTATTTTATTTTCAGGTATTGTTATGTTTTTATTTTATAATGTGTGTACTATACTGATGGGCATGGCCTCATGTAAGCCGCACCGAGTCCCCCTGGGGAAGATGGAGCGAGGTATAAATAAATAAATAAATAAATAATAAATCAAGGTGGCCAATTGAAACATTCACATCTACCTCAACATGACAGGAGGTAGATGTGAATGTTTCAATTACATATATAAATATATAATTAGATATATAAAATCTAATTTTCCTAGTTTCTAACAGACCTCACAACCTCTGAGGATGCCTGCCATAGATGCAGATGAAATGTCAGGAGAGAATGCTTCTGGAACATGGCCATACAGCCCGGAAAACTCACAACAAGCCAACAAAAACAAATGAATGGGCCTAAGAGCAAATCACTAGAAGCAAAGATGTCTGAACTGAAGCTGACATACTAGTCTATTGGTTCTCAACCTGTGGGTCCCCAGGTGTTTTTAAAACAACAGTAGATAAAACTAACTGCCGTCAATTCTCAGGTGCCAAGTGTCAGCTTCATATGGGCCCATTCAGCCTACTGAACATCCATGTTTTCAGGTTGGAACAGAAGGATTGAAGGGTGGGGGCTAATCTAATCTCTTTTGGGAGGGTATTCCAGAGCCGGGGGACCACCACAGAGAAGGCCCTCTCTCTTGTCCCCACCATCCAGTGGTGGGACCGAGAGGAGGGCTCCCCTGTTAATCTCAGAGCTTGCACCAGTTCATCGAAAGAGATGTTTCTCTACTTGCTTCCACATAATAATCTATATAACCTAAAGAAATGCCCTTTTTCATGTCAGGAGTGACTTGAGAAACCACACGTATCTTATAGTCTGAGAGAATTGGCCATCTGCAAGGGGACATCCGGATGTTTGATGTTTTACCATCCTTATGGGAGGCTTCTCTCATGTCCCCGCATGGGGAGCTGGAGCTGACAGAGGGAGCTCAACCCACTCTCCCCAGATTCAAGCCTCTGATCTGTTGGTCCACACTCCTGCCAGTACAAAGGTTTAACCCATTGCACCACTGGGGGCAAGAAATATCCATAATTATATCTTGAATAATATTGGATTTTTTTTCTTCTCAATTCAAGACCAGAATACAGAACAAATTGGAGGAAGTTCCAACCCTTGAGTGCCACCATAAAACAGAAACATTCTTCATACAACTGGGGGAAAAACAGGAAGTTTTTTGTGGTCCAGATAGGGATAAAAAGTGTCAAAAATCCCAGTGTTCGTCAAGATATCATTATGGGAATTTCCCTCCTGGCTTGAGAAGAAAGACAGCCAAGTCGAGAGCAAGGGAGTTTATTTAAAACAGGAGTATCTATCAGGTGCTCCTCAGGAAATGATGTATACAAAATAAACAAAGTTTGTATAATTTTAGGAAACTTATCTTTTTGACGTGACATCTTTGGCTTAAAGATTTCACATAGGTGGAAGATGAGGCAGCGAGGTGATCGCCTTAGCGTCCCACGCCCTTCCTGGATTTGGGCCAAAGGAGCTGAAAATACAATCCTCTTCCTTATTGCACCTTACAGGTGTTTTTAAAAAACATATGTTCTTGTCTATTTAGGGAAAATAGAGGCAAACCCTTTTCAAAAACAATACCTGCTCATTAATTCCAAGGGCAGGTTGAGTGGTCATAGAATTCTAGAGAATTGCTGAAGGGAAACAAACAATGGGGGAAAAGAGGGGCCAGAAAAGCAATGGACCATTCTGGAAAAGGTTATGGCTGCTTGGCTTGGCTGGCATATTGAAAGGAGGGCGTTGTAGGATCTGCTTGTAATGGCACCGTAAGCCAGTTTTTGGCTTGTTATATTTGGTTTTGAACTTTGACTAGGATGCAGACTCAATGATTCTATGAAAGTACTAACACACTTCAGCATACCCTCCAATGTTTCACAGGGACACCTTGCCATGTAACATGAAAGTGTGGTGAAAATGGGAAGATAACTAATGAGGAACAATGCACAAACTAGGAGACACTGCCTTTGACTGAGTCTACTGGGGTGGTATAGCGGGTTAAACCACTGAGTTGCTGAACTTGCTGACCAAAAGGTCAGTGGTTTGAATCCGGGGAGTGGGGTGAGCTCCTGCAGTTAGCCCCAGTTTCTGTCAACCTAGCAGTTCAAAAACATGCAAATGTGATTAGATCAATAGGTACCACTTCGGTAGGAAGGTAATGGTACTCTATGCAGTCATGCTGGCCACATCACCTTGAAGGTGTCCATGGGCAACACTGGCTTTTTGGCTTAGAAATGGAGATGAGCACCACCCCCCAGAGTTCAACACAACTAGGCTGAAAGTCAAAGAGAGACCGTTACCTTTACTTTACTGGGCAGGAAATGGATCCCCCCCCCCCTACTCCCATGACTTAATGAAGTGGCCAGCTACCATATTCTCACTCACAAAAAATACACCTCCTCAACTCAAATTCTACTAGGGACAAAGAGGCATATTGCCATGTTTTAAGGCCTTCCTGGACCATTTTAGATGCAGAAGCATTTAACAACCACAAGAGAGTGGAAATTGTTCCCTGCTTCAAAGAAGGTTTCTTTTAGATCCAAACTGGCCCAGAGGGAGCCCAAAATGTGATGGAAATGGCCTGCCACTTCCTAGAGAGCATTTTGGGGCCATGTTTAAGGGAAATGTAAATATTTTGTTTAACCCCAGGTCCAAGGGACCGCTAAACATGGTGGAAATACCCTCTACCTTCAGAACAGTGGTTCTCAACCTTCCTAATCCTGCCACCCCTTAATACAGTTCCTCATGGTGTGGTGACTTCCAACCATAAAGTTATTTTCATTACTACTTCATAACTAATTCTGCTACTTTTATGAATCGTAATGTAAATATCTGATATGCAGGATGTATATCAGATGCCCGATATGCCCAAATTTGAATACTGGTAGGGTTGGAGGGGATTGATCTCGTCATTTGTCATTGGCATGAATACTCTGTATGCCCAAATGTGAACACTGTTGGCGTTTGGGGGAAATAGACTTTGGGAGTTGTAGTTGCTGGGATTTATAGTTAACATACAATCAATGAGCATTCTGAACTCCACTAACGATGGAAGTGAACCAAACTTGGCACACCGACCAACAGAAAATACTGGAAGGGTTTGGTGGGCATTGGCCTTGAGTTTTGGAGGTTTAGTTCACCTATATCCACCTATATCCAGAGAGCACTGTGGGCTCAAACAATTATGGATCTGGACCAAACTTGGCACAGATACTCAATATGCCCAAATTTGAACACTGGTGAAATTTGGGGGAAATAGACCTTGACATTTGGGAGTTGTAATTGCTGGGATTTATATTAACCTACAACCAAAGAACATTCTGAACTTCACCAATGATAGAATTAGGCCAAACTTCCCACACAGAATCTCCATGACCAACAGAAAATACTGTGTTTTCTGATGGTTTTTGGCGATCCCCCTGACACCTTTTCATGATCCCGCCCCAGGGGTCCCAACCCCAGGTTGAGAAATGCCGCTCTAGAAGATGGTTGGGGACAGATTTGGGGCATTTTTGCTCATTTTTTAATCTCTCTCTAAACTCCGAAAGCTCAAAGATGGCCTCAGAAACCACATACCTACTCTTTGTCCAGTACTTTCCTGGATTCCTGAAATTACTATGCGAAACCATAGTGTTGGGTGGTCAACAGAAATAGAAGACTACTCTTTCAACTCAGTGGTAGAACTTATGACTTAGATCAGGGGTCCTCAAACTTTTTAAACAGAGGGCCAGGTCACAGTCCCTCAAACTGTTGGAGGGCCAGATTATAATTTGAAATAAACATTAGTGAATTCCTACCCAAACTACACATATCTTATTTGTAGTGCAAAAAAAGAACACTTAAAACAATACAATAATTAAAATGAAGAATAATTTTAACAAATATAAACTTATTAGTATTTCAATGGGAAGCGTGGGTCTGCTTTTGGCTGATGAGATAGGATTGTTATTGTTGTGTGCTTTCAAGTCATTTCAGACTTAGGTTGACCCTGAGTGAGGGCCGAGTAAATTACATTGGAGGGCCGTATCTGGCCACTGGGCCTTAGTTTGAGGACCCCTGCCTTAGATGATGAAGCTCTCAATGTTCAACTTTTGTCCAGTCTCTTTAGTTAGAAGACCCAGAGACTCGAGTGTATTGAAACACATTTATTCAATCGTAACCTCCATAATGATCCCAGGATTCATTCTATGGAATCCTGGGATCATCAGTTTCAGGAGGAACATTTAGGATTCTCAGCTGCAGTGCTCCACTAAACTACAAACCCAGGTTTCCATAAGATGTAACTATGGTGGTTTAGCTACAATAACCACAATAATTGTCTAATGTGCATTGGCCATTAGTAACATGAAGGAGAGGGAAGATTTTTTTTTCTGGTTAAGAAGATATGTTGAAATGGGACAACTCTGACTTTATTCCTAGCCAGATAAATAATGATGTTGGGATAGTTTCAGAAAACATAGGGATTTCATTATAGATATTACATTCCTCCAAAGTGCCAAACTACCAGAATGGAGAACAGGAACCAGTGCCCCAGAAGTGTAGACAAGGGTGCCCCACATAACACAGAACATGCATATCTCATCTTTATTCTGACCCATAGTTACCTGGCAACTTCCTTGTTCTCTTAATTTTTTTTATTGCTTCTCCTTTCTTTGGGGTGGTACTCTCATGAACCAGAATATGTCATGTTTGCCATGAACAAATATTTGCAGAAAATACCAAATGAGTCCAAAGTCTCCTTTGCGATTCTTGTCTTCACTAGATGCAGCTAATCCATTTGAGTTTTGTCCTGCCCTTATTTCTGGTTCTTCCCCTTTCTTTCAGAAATAGGATTTTAAAAGCAGGGGAATGGAGAGTACAGCATGGTTTGGGGAGCAGGATCAACAGGAGAGGGATAAGAAGGGATGGGAAACACATCACCCTCCATCAATGCCATTCTCATGGTCCTAATAGACCATAGGGCCATCTTGCTATTGATAGAAGTTGCAACCCAGAAATATCTGCAGGGTCATAGTTGTGTATCCAGAATCCAATAGACTGGATGCCTCTTTCCATAGGAACAAATCCATAATCCAAAGATGTGAAACCTATTATGTGCCTCTTACCTTATAGGGCTAGGCTGATGAGTGCATATGGCAGAGCTTTCTTTGAGCAGCACTTCAACTGTCATAGATGTGGGTGAAATGTCAGGAGAGAATGCTTCTGGAACATGGTCATACAGACTGGAAAACTCACAGCAATCCAATGATTCCGGCCATGAAAGCCTTCGACAACACATTGTAGAAGGAAGGTCTGGCTGACCTCATCGTGATTTTCCACTGAGCAATGAAGGCTGTGCTGCTTCACATAAATGTCACCTGCACTGACTATTTAATGCACTTTGTGGCAGCTAAGCAACGAATGCTCACAAAAGCACACAGTACTCTGTGGTCTTTGTAATCACCATCCAGGCCTCAAACTGATGGATTGCTTATGTAATCATTTCCACAGTGAAACCTCTTTCTACAATACTGGTTTGAAACTGACTTAAGTGGTCAGTATAGATGTTACCACTGTATTTGGTCTCTGCTTGTACTGTTTTTTAAACAGTATAAGCAGAGACCAAAGAGAGTAGGCATATCTCTACTGACCACTTAAGTTATTAGTTTTAGAATTATTTTCAACTAGCTGTCCCCTGCCACGTGTTGCTATGGCCCAGTCTGTGTATATGTGTTTTGTGTGTGTATGTATGTGTATATGTGTATTTATATGGTTTTGCACATGCATTGTAATGTATTTTTTATTTCTTAGTTTTAAGTCCTTTTTGCTGTGTTTTCAGTGTTTTTATGAGTAATGGCCACTTGTTGGCCTGATAGGTGTATTGTGTCCAAATCTGGTGTCAATTCATCCAGTGGTTTTTGAGTTATGTTAATCCCACAAACTAACATTGCATTTTTATTTAGATAGACTAGTTGTACCCGCCATGTGCTGCTGCGGCCAACGTTCCCTCCCTCTTTCTCTTCTTTCTTTCTCTCCTTCCTTTCCTCGCTCTTTCCTTCTTTCCCTTTTTTCTTTCTTTCTCTCCTCCCTTCCTTCTCTACCTTCCTCTCCCCTTTTCTTTCCTTTTCCCCCTCTCCTTTCTTACATCTCTACCTCTTTCCTTCCTTCTGTCTATCCTTCCTTTTTTCTCTCTTTCCTTCTCTCTCTTTCTTTCCTTCTTTCCTTCCCTCTTTCCTTCCTTCCCTTATTTTCTTTCCTTCTCTCCTTCATTCCTTCTCTACCTCTTTCCTTTCTTCCTTTCTTCCCCCCTTTTTCTTTTCCTTCTCCTTTCTCTCCTTCCTTCCTTCCTTCCTTCCTTCCTTCCTTCCTTCCTTCCTTCCCTCCCTCTTTCCCTCTTTCTTTCTTATTTCCTTTCTCCCCTTCCTTCCCCCCTTTCCTTCCCTTTTTTCTGTATTGTCATTTAGTTTTTCATCATTTACCTTTTTTGGGGGGGGGGATTAAGTCCTTTCCACTGTTTTGGGGGGGATTTTATGAGTGATGGTCGCTCGTTGGTCTGTTAGGGGTGTAGTGTCCAAATTTGGAGGCAATTCGCCCAGTGGTTTTTGAGTTATATTAATCCCACAAACTAAAATTACATTTTTATTTATATAGATGAAGACTTTAAACTGTTCTTAATTGGGTTTTAGTTATTTATTTATCTTAATATTCTACAGTAGTAATTTGGTTCTGTCTGGATAACTAAGCACCTCATTTGACTTGGGGGTGGGGTAATGGGGGAATTGTCTTTTTATCATTGTGTTTCATTCCTTTCCACAGACCATCTACAATGCAACTTGAACCCGGCTGCATGCACAATGGAGGATCTTCTCACAGTGAGGCACTCCAAGTAACCAGCTTCTGGTCAAAGGACATTTAGCATAATGCCAAGCTTTTAACTTTGTTGGTTTTTTAAAATACATTTTAATTCTACCTTCAATTTGATTCTGACACAAAAAATAAATGCCTTTCCATTTTTAAAATAAACAGATAATTTATTCAGCCTCACCATAAGTGTTGGACTCTGTCCATTTCTAGATAAATCATTCACTTTCTTTACTATCACATGGAAAAGTTGAGTATCTGCCCATTATGCTTTCTTTTATTATAATTTTCCCCTCAAACTTTTCAACTACCGAAATGTGCTATCTTGCAATTCTGGATAAACATGTCCTCAAAATGGGAAAATATAGCTGTAGTGGGATGGAGAATTGCCACAGGGGTCCTTTTTCCGATTGTCACAGCTTCTCTCATTGGTTGGAGATGGCTGAAAACATTGCCTTCCTTATGCCCCAGTTGGCAGCCGAACAGACCTTTGTGCAATGTGGCTGTTTACAATGCAACTACATAGACTTATTGAACATAAAGCATTTATGGATCCATAACTCTAGATCATGAGTCCATAACCACACTACATAATGTTTTAATGTCTTCAAAGTATTTTTATCAACTCTGTATTGCTCCAGGGTTTCTGGTAACTTGAGGGGTGATAATGTTTTAAATAAAATAGAGAAAGCTCTACCCAGCATCACTGTCATGGGGGCGGGGAGTGGGGGCTCTGAATGACATTGGGTGAGAATGTGAACATGTGCTGTCTCCATTGCTTCTTTGTGAGAAAAAAGACTTGTTGGCAATAGGTGTGTTGTTTTTGGATTTTAATACTATATGCAACAATGATTATTGTCTGCTTGTAAAAAGCAAGGACATGTGTGAGTCATTAACTAGCTGGGAGAGACAGCCCTTTCTTTAAAATGGCACGCAAAGGCCTCCAAGTATGAGTTGGTGTAGCATGGTCTTGGAGACAGCATCCACCTAGCTGGCCCAAATTACTCACTCTCATAGGACTTCCCTTTCTGGTGCTGCTGTTGTCTTCTAGTGTAACTCATCATCATTCTATCTATTGGGTGTGGGCAGGGCCGTAGCCAGAAAAATTTTTCGGGAGGGGTTGAAAATTTTGCAGGGGAGTGTTGAAAATTTTGCGGGCGGGGGGGGGGGGGTTGAAAATTTGGGGGGAGGGTCTGAAACCTGCCTCCTAGTTCACGTTGAAGCCAAGAGCACAGCAGGGGGCAGAGCAGCCTTCAATAGCCTGCAGCTCCGTCCCTGTCAATCACCTCCACCAAGTCTGGCCTCCTTAATGAGAGCATTCAACACACACACACCCAACTTGGTTGCTTCACTACACCGGCTATTGCTGCAAGTAATGACAGTGTGAATAAATTGTCAATATTTGCTTGAGATAGTGCTTACAGTTCTGGAGGGACTCTTAATTTTTTGCATCTCATAGACTAAGCATGGGAATTTGGTTAACCAGTTAAAATTCATGAGTAAACCAGGTTTTTTAAAAATATCTGAAACATTTCGGGGGGGGGGGTGGGCTTGAACCCCTAAAACCACCCCCTCGCTACAGGCCTGGGTGTGGGAGCATTCCCCAAACAAGGATCTTTGTTTGGGATCCTTGGTGCCTATTGCTCCAAGGGCACTATTGTGTGCGTGCGTGCTTTTTTGGTCATGGCGTTGGGCTTGTACAATAAAATTATTTGCTGGATACCTGTTGGGAGGCATTTATCCAATGCATAATAAAGAGGTCATTCATAGCAGGCAACAGGTATGCTAAAATACAAAATCATAGAGTTGAAGGAAACAAATAGGGCCATTTAGCCCCATGCTTTTGAACAGACAGGAATAATAATAATAATCATCATCATCATCATCATCATCATCATCATTGGAACTTATGTCACAAATACCACTTATCAGCAGCAAAGAATTGGTGGGATCATAAACCTGCAAAGGTAGTGGAAAATGAACACACAAAAATACTGTGGGACTTTCAAATCCAGACTGACAAAATTTTGGAACACAATACACCAGACATCATGATTGTGGAAAAGAAAAAAGTTTGGATTATTGATGTCACCATTCCAGGTGACAGTCGCATTGAGGGGAAAAAAAACAGAAAAAAACTCAGCCATTATCAGTACCTTACAATCGAATTGCAAAGGCTCTGGCATAAACCAGTATAGGTGGTCCTAGTGGTAATCGGCACACTGGGTGCCGTGCCAAAAGATCTCAGGTGCCATTTGGAAACAATAAACACTAACAAAATCACAATCTGCCATTTGCAAAAGGCCACCATACTTGGATCTGCGTGCATTATTCGAAAATACATCACACAGTCCTAGATTCTTGGGAAGTGTTTGACTTGTCATTTTGTGATATGAAATCCAGCATATATATCTCATTTGCTGTGACATACTGTGTTTCTGTGTCAATTATAATAATAATAATACGTTTTATTTATTACTCGTCTCTTCTGATGGCTTGAGGAAGGATACAACAAAAATGTATGAATATAAAATATATACAATCATAAAATCATGGAACCATAGAGTTGGAAGAGACCTCATGGGTCATCCAATCCAACTCCCTGCCAATAAGCAGGAAAATCATATTCAAAGCATCCCTGACAGATGGTCATCTAGTCTCTCTTTAAAATCCTCCCAAGAAGGAGCCTCTTTAAACAATGAATTACATAGATAAAACTATATAAAACTCTCTCTCTCTATATATATATGTGTGTGTGTGTGTGTGTGTGTGTGTGTGTGTGTGTGAGAGAGAGAGAGAGAGAGAGAGAAACTTACACCACAGACACAAAATTGACCTATAGTAGCAATAGAATGTCAATTTTATGTCTGCATTTGGTGTAAGATTTTTAAATATATATTTTGACATAAAATCCACAGATAGTAGCAACAGAATGTGGCTGGTACAAACCTGACTCCACCACCTAGCAGTGTCAGCTGGATAACCAACCAATGGGGCAATGGTCTGCCATGATAGGTGGTTCAATGCATCAGAGTGATGGTGCCACTGCTGTAAAGGCTCTGCGTCTGGTTGCTGTTAGACGCACGGTCTTGAAACTGGGAATTTCCAATAGATCTTGGTCCTCAGAACGGAGGGATCTCTGGAGTTGGTAGGGGGTGAGGCGGTCCCTCAGGTACATCGGCCCCAGATCATGCAAGGCCTTAAATATTGACAATTTATTCTCTGGAATACTCTGCCACCTGAAGTCCGTGCCTTGCGGGACTTATCAGCTTTCCGCAGGGCATGTAAGACATATCTGTTTCAACGGGACTTTGATCTCTGATATTGTTGTTTTTAAATTGTTTTAAATTGTTTTTAAATTGTGTTCGATTTTAGCCTGTTCCTGTAAGTCGCTCCGAGCCCCAGGAGAGTGGCAGCATATAAGTTCGAATAATAAATAAATAAATATTTGCTTGAGATAGTGCTTGCAGTTCTGGAGGGACCCTTAATTTTTTGCATCTTATAGACTTAGCATGGGGATTTGGTTAACCAGTTAAAATTCATGAGTAAACTGGGTTTTTTAAAAAAATCTGAAACATTTCGGGGGGGGGGGGGGTTGAACCTCTAAAAAAAAACCCCTCGCTACAGGCCTGAAGTTGGGTGTGTGTGTGTTGAATGCTCTCATTAAGGAGGCCAGACTTGGTGGAGGTGGTTGACAGGGGCGGAGCTGCAGGCTATTGAAGGCTGCTCTGCCCCCCTCCCGAAATTTTTTTCTGGCTACGGCCCTGCAGGCAGCCACAAACCTTTTCTCACATCATACCAAGGAACCCCACAGGTCAATGGCCAGGGGTTCGAACAAGAGTCCCCTACCATCACCTTCTGGGTATAACCCAGCAGGAAGGACCAGAGCCATTGCAAGACAGTACTGCCCAGTCCCATCCCAGTGAGATGATCCAGAAAGAAACCATGGTCAATGGTATCGAAAGCTGCTGCGAAGTCCAGGAGAATCAACAGGCACACACTCCCATTGTCTAGCTCTCTGCATAGGTCATCCACCAAGGTGACCAAAGACGTCTTTGTTCCATAGCCAGGCCTGAGAGCAGATTGAATGGATCTAGATAATCATTGCACAATCATGAAGATTGGTTAATGAGAAACTCATATGGCATCTGTGATGGTTCACATTGTATTCATAAATGGAAATATTCTACAGATTTTTAGTACCCTCTATCACCACCCTGTATATAAAGACCAAAAAACACTGTATTTCATCTCTTCTGCACCTACAGGCGCCCTTCAATCTAGCAAGAGAGCTTCAGAGGTAAGATATACTGTCTTGTTGACATCCCCCTATCTTGACTTTTTGTTAATTCAAAAGAGAGTCCTTAATTTAGTTCAACAAAATCTGATTTTCAGCTTGATTTAAGCAGAAATGTCTAGAGAAGGAGCTGATACACAAAAGCCTGGAAGAATTCAATTAATTAATTAACCAGTGAATAGGAGCAAATCTTTTCTTTAAAAACTAATTAAAATTGCACTCAAAATTAGCTAGCTTTCAAATTCTGATTCTCCCATTTGCATGACAAAAGCAGCATTTCAATTTGAGACTTCAAAACCCTTTTTATGTGAGGATATTAGCAGATGAATGGAAGTAGTATTCCGTGTTCTTAAGAGGTATCAAAGGGAGTATAGCAACAGCTATTAATTTAGGTAAATACACTATGTGTTATAATTCTGTAACTACTAAATATTGGGAGAAATAATAGATAAAAACAATTTCATTAGTGACTGCTTGCTCTGTGGGTTAGTCAATCCACTTTGGGTTTAGTTCCAATTTAAAAGAAGCTCCCCAAACACTGAAGCTGAAGTTGCATTGGATTGGATACTAGAATGTGTGGTCGCCATGACCTTTTCAATGTATAATTATACAAATGTCAGGAAATTATTTGTCATCCAAACTGCTAAATATTAAAAGAGCAAAAGTACTTTAAGGATGAGAAAGTTTTCTTTGGTACTAGCTTATATTCCCCTGTAGCTCTGGTTAAGTGTTTTGAGTTAACCATGATAGGCATTTGTGCCAGGTTTGGTACAGATCTGGGTTGCTGTAAGTTTTTTGGGCTGTATAGCCATGTTCCAAAAGCATTCTCTCCTGACGTTTTGCCTGCATCTATGGCAGGCATCCTCAGAGGTTGTGAGGTCTGTTGGAAATTAGGAAAAGACCTCACAACCTCTGAGGATGCCTGCCATAGATGCAGGCGAAACATCAGGAGAGAATGCTTCTGGAACATGGCCATACAGCCCCAAAAACTAACAGCAATCCAGTGATCCTGGCCATGAAAGCCTTTGACGACACATTGGTCCAGATCCATTGTCAGTGGGATTCACAAGGTTCTTCATATATGAGGGGACTATCATATTTGGAGAAAATGAGTCATATCTGGAGTCATATTCCTACCATCCTTCATTGTTCCTATCATATTACTGGACTATCATATAATAGTCCAGTCATATTCTTATGATCATTGTTCCCCTACAACTCCCATCATCTTTGGTCATGATAGGTATGTGTGCCAAGTTTGGTGCAGATCCATCGTTGGTGGAATTCGCATGGTCCTTTGGATAAAGGTGATTACAACTCCCAACATCCCCTGTCAGCCCTTCCTAAGACCCTCAATTGTTTAAAGTTGGATCATGATGGATATGTGTGCTAAGTTTGATCCAGATCCATCAAGCCATGTAGGCGCTTTGGTGGATCAAACTTACATATAAATTTTGACCAACACACACATATATATACACACACTTTAAACAACCAATAGTCAGGGACAGCAATCAGTCTGGTACAGCTTAAATAATAACACATTTTTTGCCCAAGCTTTCATGAACTGAAGCTTATTTTAGATCGATCCCATGCAGCACGAGAGTTTGTGCCAAGTACATGGTACTTTGTGGCAACATACTAACTGACCATGGCTACTTTTCCAAACAATTAAACATTCAGAATGGACATGTTTCATTTTGTTTGGAAGTGGAAGGGGGGGAAAAAGCATTTGCTTATGTAAAATTGTTATTGCTAGCCTCTTAATTGTAAAATAATTTGCATTGTCCGAATAGTGCGACTGGAATAATGCCCACAAGTTGAATGCATAGACAGAATGGCAATGGATATTTAATGGAACAATTCCAAGTTCTTGAAGTTACTTCTCTCTTCTGTCATTCATATTTGTCACTGAATCGCCATCACTGATCTATGTAGTGAGAAGGAGCGATATATATGCAAATATATGCAAACTATATTTAAATGTATTGTCGAAGGCTTTCATGGCTGGAATCACTCAGTTCTTGTGGGTTTTTTCGGGCTATATGGCCATGTTCTAGAGGCATTTCTCCTGACATTTCGCCTGCATCTATGGCAAGCATCCTCAGAGGTGAGGTCAGACCTCACCTCTGAGGATGCTTGCCATAGATGCAGGCAAAACGTCAGGAGAAATGCCTCTAGAACATGGCCATATAGCCCGAAAAAACCCACAAGAACTGAGTATATTTAAATGTTTGAAAGATTGAACATGCAACAAAACGTTCCAGTATAGGATGGTCTTCTTCACTGGGGGTGTATACATGAAAAGGCTGGAATCAAACCACATTATTGGAAGTCCATATATGATCCATTTGTTACTGGCTCCTCAAATAGTCAGCCAGCACTCCACAGCCACGGGACGTTTCCTGTGCTCATCTATATAAATAAAAATGTAATATTTGTTTGTGGGATTAACATAACTCAAAAACCTGTGGACAAATTGACACCAAATTTGGACACAATACACCTATCAGGCCAACAAGTGACCATCACTCATAAAAACACTGAAAATACAGTGGAAGAGACTTAAAAAGCCAAAAAAAAAAGACATTACAACGCATACGCAAAACCACTTATATACACATATACACACACATATACACACAAAACACATATACACAGACTGGGCCACAACATCATGTGGCAGGGAAAAACTAGTTGATTAATATTTGAGAATTCTGTGCTTTTATGAATGTTAGAGCTTTCCAAAACTATTCAGAATCAGGAGGGACTCATTTTTCTGTGTGAATAGTCTTGAAAAGTGGTAGCAATTGTTTCTCATTCCAGGGGTGCAGCAAATAGTCTCTGAGTTGTAGCCTCAACGTTAGAGGAGCTATTAAAAGGGCTGAATGCTCCCCCCCCCCAAAAAAAATTGTAGGATAGTGCCTACAAAATTTGGGACCAAAGCCCAAAGCAGGCTTATTGTTACAGGCAGTTCCCAAGTTACCAACAAGTTAGGTTCTGTCAGTTTGTTCTTAAGTTGGATTTGCATATAAGTTGGAACAGGGACATTTTGAAGTGCAACGGCTAGAGTTACACTTCAAAATATACGTGTTCCGACTTACATACTATATATATCGGAGCCCCAGTGGTGCAGCATGTTAAACCATTGAGCTGCAGAACTTGCTAACTGAAAGGTTGGCAGTTCAAATCCGGGGAACAGGGTGAGTTCCCGCTGTGAGTTCCAGCTTCTGCCAACTGAGCAGTTCGAGAACATTAAGTTGGCAGACTTAATGTCAAGGGGAAACCTTTACACACACACACACACACACACACATTTGAAGGCTTTTACGCTGGAATCACTGAGGTGTTGTATGGTTTCTGGACAGTATGGCCGTGTTGGATGTTTGCAACTTGGGGACAGGCTGTATTCTATTGACATGCAGGTTGCCATCTATCGCTGCTGCTGGGGAAACTGGGAACAGCCCAAGACAGCCTTCTCCCTGTCCTCAACCTACCCAAGCAGATAATCCTGTCTTGGCTTATATGTTTTGTTTCCCCCCCATCACAGATTTCTTCATCTTCTGTGGGAAAACTCTTGCATCATGTTTGCCACTTGCACCTTTTACCTTCTCTTTGCTGTTTTGACTCTAGTTACTGCTGAAGACACTCCTGGTAAGCAAAATTTCTTCAAGGCCAAAGGGTTTCTATAAATGATTGTCATAGGTTTTAAATCATAGGTGGTGCATTGGGTTAAACCACTGAGCTGCTAAACTTGTTGATCGAAAGGTCGCAGGTTGAAATCTGGGGAGCAGGGTGACCTTCCGCTGTCAGCCCCAGCTTCTGTCAACCTAGCAGTTCGAAAACATGCAAATGTGAGTGGATCAATGGGTACAACTGTGGCAGGAAGGTAACAGCACTCCATACAGTCATACCAGTCACATAACCTTGGAGGTGTCTATGGACAACGCTGGCTCTTTGGCTTAGAAATGGAGATGAGCACCAACCACCAGAGTCAGACATGACTGGACTTAATATCAGGGGAAAAGCTTTACCTTATACAATTTAAAAAATCAGATTTTCTGAAAGTTTGACTTAAATATACCGTGATGAGACAACACTAAAAAAATTTCAAGTGGTGCTGGTGTTGCTTCTTTATTTATATGGCGAGGCTAAGGAACTATATTGTCAAATGTCTTGAGGCCAGGTATGAAATATGAGGTAGCCGAGGCTTCTATTTCTCAAAAAAAAAAGTTGCTTTTATTATATCTGTTCTAGCCAAAGACAATGTTATTCTCCAGAACTCTTTTAGGTTATATATTTTCATAATGTCTTCACTAATTTTCTCTTTGTATGGTTGTTTTATATTTTTATTTTAAAATTGTCACTGCTGGCTGTAGTTCTTATATTGTATTGTATATAAAGTGGGGGGATACTATATGTATGTGTGTATCTATGCATGTGTGTCTAAAGGGCACATGCATCCACTGACAAGCGACTTAATCCTTTGATAGCCATGTTATAGGTTTAAGGAAATGTTCTAGTTGTCATGTTTTCTGCTTTTTATTTCTTCTAGAGCTAGTGACATGCCAACAGTGTAATAGTTCCTCTCCCTGTGACACTCCTTGTACAGTTACGAAGAATGTAGGCAGCTGTTTCATTGCTGTGGAAGAAAACTCATTGGGTAAATTATCTTTAGTGGAACATATGATTTGTAGCCTTGTGAGCAACTTTTCTGGCTGAGTTAAGAAGGAACTAATCTGTAAAATAAAAAAAAACTGAACTGAAGTTTCTACTTTGGCCAGTATAATGAGCAGTTTTAGCAGTTGTCTTCCCATTGCAACAAAGTGCCATTATCAAAGCCTATTTGCAATTGGGAGTTTATTCTGTGCAAAATTTTCAACTTCCATTTCTGTACAACAAACAAGTTGCTCCCTCGTCCCTATGACTTCCCCTCACATATTTATACACGGCCCTCATCAGGTCTCCTCTCAGTCTTCTCTACTGCAGGCTAAACATGCCCAGCTCTTTAAGCTGCTCCTCATAGGGCTTGTTTTCCGGATCCTTGATCATTTTAGTTGCCCTCCTTTGGACACATTCCAGCTTGTTAACATCTCCCTTCAATTGCGGTGCCCAGAATTGGACACAATATTTCCAGGTATGGTCTGAATAAAGCAGAATAGAGGGGTAGCATGACTTACCTGGATTTAGATACTATACTCCTATTTATGCAAAAAAATCCCATTGGCTTTTTTTTGCTGCCATATGTCATTATTGGCTCATGTTCCTCTTCCTGTCTATGAGAACTCCAAAATCTTTTTCACACATACTGCTGCCGAGCCAGGCATCATCCCCCATTCTGTATCTTTTTCACAATAAGCCCCCAAGTTTAAAAAGTTTGCCCATGCCTAGACATTATACTCCTATTTATTCAGGCCAAAATCCCATTGGTTTTTTTTAGCCATTGCATCACATTGTTGGCTCATGTTTAGCTTGTTGTGCGCTCCAAGATCTTTTTCACATGCACTGCTGTTGAGCCAGGCATCGTCCCCCATTCTGTATCTTTGCATTTCATTTTTTTCTGCCTAAGTGGAGTATCTTGCTTTTGTCCCTATTGAACTTCACTTTATTAGTTTTGATCACTCATCTCTCTAATCTGTTAAGATCGTTTTGAATTCTGCTCCTGTCTTCTGGAGTGTTAGCTATCCTTCCCAATTTGGTGTCATCTGCAGTTTGATTCATGCAGTTTCATTCCACTTCAGCTACCATGCCTCAATGCTATGGGATCCTGAGAGTTGCAGTTTGGTATGGCCCCAGTATGCTTTGTCAGAGAAGATTAAAAACCATTTGAAACTACAAGTCCCACATTTTGGATTAATTTTATTTACAAGTCACCATGAGACCTTTAGATAGAAAGTGGAGTAGAAAAACCTGAACAAAAATGACATCAATAACAAACAGAACAATAGGAGAAAGACCATGGAATGACTCTGCAGTGATAATGACTTAGGAATATATAAGGTTGAGGAGCCCTCGGTGGCACAGTGGGTTAAACCGCTGAACTTGTTGACTGAAAGGTCGCAGGTTCGAATCCAGGGAACAGCATGAGCTTCCACTGTCAGCCCAACTTCTGCCAACCTAGCAGTTTGAAAACATGCAAATATGAGTAGATCAATAGGTACTGCTCCGGTGGAAAGGTAATGGCACTCCATTCAGTCATGCCGGCCACAGCCCCAGCTTCTTCCAACCTAGCAGTTCGAAAACATGCAAATGTGGCAGGTCATGGCTGAAAAAAATTCTCCAAGAAATGAAACTCACTAATTCTGTACAGACAGAGTAGAGGAAGAAAAAAACTAAGTAAAGAAAATTAAATAGGTGACAGCTGTGAGCAGGTCTAGAAGATGAAGAAAGAAAAAGGGGAAAATAGAAGATAAACTCCCTGCAGAATGGACTGGAAGACAACTGCTACCCCCAATTCCCACCCCTACCCCAACTCTTTTGTGTCACCTCTTATTCTTCCGTCTTTTGTTTTGCTGCTTTTGTGTGTGAGTGTATGTTTTTAAATGCTCTTTTCTTCTCTTTTCTCTGTTCTTCCTGATCCCTACTCCCTACCCCAACCAATTCCAAATCTTCTTAATGTTCAATTATGGAAAAGTCTTGCAATAAAGATGATAAAAAATAAAACATGCAAATGTGAGTAGATCAATAGGTACAGCTCTGGTGGGAAGGTAACAGTGCTCCATGCAGTCATGCTGGCCACATGACCTTGGAGGTGTCTACAGACAACGTTGGCTCTTCGGCTTAGAAATGGAGATGAGCACCAACCACCAGAGTTGGACATGACTGGACTTAATGTCAGAGGAAAACCTTTACCTTTACCTAAGTTTGCACCCCCCCCCCCCCGCCCCTGCAAGTTGAGGCACCATGAGATGCAGAGCTAACATTATGAAATGAGACTACAAAGTGGAGTCCACAACATGCGAGTGCAAAGAAGACCAAACCACAGGCCAACCTGAGCCCTGCCACATGCACAATAAAGGACCTTCTCACAGCAACACCAGAGGCACTCCAAATGGCTAGCTTCTGGTTAAAGGACATTTGGCATAATGCCAAGTTTTTAACTTTGTTTGTGTTTTAAAATATATTATAACTGTACTCTCAATTCGCTTCTGACATGATAAATACCCCCTCCCCCAAATTCTATAATTTTACACAAAAAATGTTTGATAAATGTCTATTTTATCAAGTCAAGGATGCAGGCTTCTTTGTGAGAAAGAGGCTTGACATGTGAATAAGGCTGACATGTTTGCTTGATATCATTTCTATTATTATTTTAACAGGCGGTAAGAATGAGACATTTTTTTCCAAAGGATGTTCGACATCTCCAGGCAAACCCATCGTCTTCTCTGTCACTCTGGGGAAAGGATACTTTCTCAGGTCCAACTTAACATATTGCAACGAAGACAAGTGCAACTATGGCGAACCTTCAAGTATGCGTTCTCTTTTCATTTGCTGGCATAGTCAAATGTTGGAGCTTTAGCCTTTCCTAGACAGGGTCTCTCCCTCTCCCTCCTTCTCCTACTAGCATTTTCAAAGGCAAAAAGCGTTGCAGTGCAAGTTACAAGCTTATTTAAAGTTTGGCAGGGAAGTGGGAAAGACATGGTATTGAGGGTTTTTAACACTGTGCTATGGAGGCCCTGGTGGCGCAATGGGTTTAACCTTTGTACCAGCAAGACCGCTGACTGAAAGGTCGGCAATTTGAATCTGGTGAACGGGGTGAGCTTCCATCTGTCAGCTCCAGCTTCTCATGAGGGGAAATGACAGAAGCCTTGCAAGGGTGGTAAAACATCTGGGCATCCCCTGGGCAACGTCCTTGCAGACGGCCAATTCTCTTACACCAGAAGTGACTTGCAGTTTCTCAAGTCTCTCCCTAGATGGAAAAAAATCCCACTGTGTTGTTGGGATGTCTTTTCCACAAATTTATTTGAAAAGTTTTAAATCCATGAAGAGTTTAATGGAATCTCAATGACAGCGTTTTATCTGCTTATACTCATACTTATCTAAATTTGTTTGTTTGTTTACATTTCTATAACCTATCTTGAGTCTCAGTTTTGGAAGATAGCCATAGCTACAACTACAGCAACAATACATTCATCAGCTTTAACATTGGCACAGGTATCTAGTCCTCCTGAAAATACAATACAATATAACTCTTCCAGGAGAAGGGGAACCAAAAAGGAGGTGATGTATTACACTTCTTTGGAAGCCTCCGGTGGTGCAGTGGGTTAAACTGCTGAGCTGCTAAGCTTGTTGACAGAAAGGTCACAGGTTCAAATCCAGGCAGCGGCATGAGCTTATGCTGTTAACCCAACTTCTGCCAACCTAGCAGTTTGAAAACATGCAAATGTGAGTAGATCATTAAGTACTGCTCCGATGAGAAGGTAATGGCGCTCCATTCAGTCATACCTGCCACATGACCTTGAAGGTGTCTTCGGACAACGCTGGCTCTTTGGCTTAGAAATGGAGATGAGCACCAACCCCTAGAGTCAGACATTACTGGACTTAATGTCAGGGGAAACCCTTTAACTTCACCCCCTCTTTTATTACTGTGTGCTTTCAAGTACTTTCTGATCTATTGCGACACTATGGTGAAGCTATTATGAGATTCTCTTGGCAAGATTTGTTAAGGTGCATCCTTCCCTTCTTCTGAGGCCTCATCTACACTGCCATATAATACAGTTTTATAACACAGTTTAACTGCATTGAACTGTTTTATATGAGTATACATGGCCATATAGTGTAGTTCAATGCAGTTAAACTGCATTATGAAACTGCATTATATGGCAGTGTAGATGGGCCCTGAGGCTGAGGTCATCAGCGGGGTTCAAGGATGATTGGAGAAGAACCAAAGGCTACTTAGCAAAACAGGTAAAGCAGATTTCATTATGGCTTCTCTCTCTCTCTGCATCAGGCTGATGGAGTGACTTTTTCTCCTGCCACTTCATTGTCTCCCTTTCTAACACTCTCTTGTTGTCTCTTGCTTTCTAGTTTCAACAGACATTACCCCGAATGGACTAGAATGCCCATCGTGTTTCAATAGTACGGATAATTCCTGCACTGTTGAGACAGTCCCATGTACAGGAATAGAAACTTATTGTACTAGTGCATATGGACTGCGAAAGAAAATAGGTAATTCAAGGATATTTCTCAAAATATATACTATACAGCTATAAAGTGAATTGTGCAAATATTGATTGCATTTTTCCTGCATGACAGAAGGGAGCTGGACTGAATTGTATAAATATATATTTGCACTGTGTGAATTAGTTCACACAAACACTCTGCCACTGACTGGGTCCATGCCTGATATATATACATTAAATATAATATAATATAATATAATATAATATAATATAACATAACATAACATAATCTATATAAATAAAAATGTAATGTTAGTTCGTGCTACCAGCAGAACTCAAAAACCACTGGAGGAATTGACACCAAATTTGGACACAAGACACCTAACAATCCACTCAAAAAATTGATTTTATCATTTGGGAATTGTTGTTGCTGGGATTTATAGTTTACCTACAATCAAAGAGCATTCTGAACTCCACCAATGATGGAATTGGGCCAAACTTAGCATACAGGGCTCCCATGACCAACAGAAAAAACTGGAAAGGTTTGGAGGACATTGACCTTGAGTTTGGGAATTATAGTTCACCCACATCCAGAGAGCACTGTGGACTCAAACAATGATGGATCTGGACCAAACTTGGCACAAATATTCCATATGTCCAAATATGAACACAGATGGAGTTTGGAGGAAATAGACCTTGACATTTGGGATTTGTAGTTATTGGGATTTATAGTTCACTACAATTAAAGAGCATTCTGAAACCCACAAACGACAGAAATGGGGCAAACTTCCCACACAGAATCCCCATGACCAACAGAAAATACTTAAGGCCATCCAGTCTAACTCTCTTCACAGGGCAAGAAAATGTAATCAGAACCCTCCTGACAAAGAACCATCCAGTCATAAATATATATAGATAGATATGATTCACACACACACACAGATATAGTATCATAGATTTGAAAGAGACCCTTAAAGAAGGACTATGATATTTTGCATATTCTAGAGTAGGCAAACCAGACACTCTCCACATCAAAACTGACAAAGAAACAACAAGAAATACTGTTTACTCACAATCATAAAGGAATTACATATATTAGAAACCAACACTTTCTCATTACTTTATTTTCCAGATCACCAGGCTGGGCCACAGCAACGCGTGACAGGGGACAGCTAGTATAATATATAACTTTTTCTTGGGGCACCACGAGAAACTTTTGCTTAAAAAAGGGTTCCACCATTGAAAAAGTTTGAGAACCCGTGTGGTAAATCAAAGGTGAATGAATGAATGCAGTTTGATGCCACTTTAGCCATCATGGCTCAATGCTATGGAATCTTGGGAGTTGTAGTTTTCTAAGGCCTTTCAATCTTGTGTCCCACTAACATAACAAATTACAGCTCGCAGATGCAATAGCACTGTGCCATGGCAGTTTACACAGTGCCGAAACTGCATAAATTTTACAATGTAGATGCACCTTAGGTCTTGTGATGGGTACATGTGAGTAAAAGCAGCCATCAGGGAGAGGAAAGTTTCAAAGAATGAAGACCTTTGGCAAACTAAAAGTGTATCTCCCCCCTTGTTTGTTCTAACAGATACCCAAGAAGTGTCTTTGTTTGTTGCACAAGGCTGTGCCACAGATACTGTGAAAGATGCTCCTCAACCTCTAGATATCCAGCTACTGAAGGAGACCTATGGTGTTTTGAAGATTAATACCTATAAGGCACCCCCTGTTTCTCTTACCACAACTGCACCTACCACAACTCCTAATGGGACCCCAACCCTAAAAAGCATCTCATTTGTCCTTTTGCTGACTGGTCTATCTTGGATGCTACTGGTGAACGTGGTCTCTTAAAACAGGCAAATGTCTCCCTGTGCTTTCACTGTGATCTGAACAGACCTCTCTGCTCTGGATCTCTTCAACTGTGTGAAGTATCATTGCATGTGGACACTTTGCATTCCTCCTCTGGCCTTAATTTTAAATCTGTCTTGTTCTGCATCATTACTATGGGTAAAAGAAATGGCTCCAAATCATCCACTGAACCCTTTGCAAATCCAGTATGCTTTCATGCAGTATGGTTACAGCATTTTATTTGGAATTCCACAGCTGCATCCAACAAGTAAAGGCAGTCCAAAGACCGGCTCTGGCACCTGGCTCTTTGTCAGGAGGGCTTTGATTACCTTTTCTTGCCCTGGTGAAGGGAGTTGGACTGGATGGCATTAAGTATTTTCTGTTGGTCATGGGGCTTCTGTGTGGGTGTTGTTGTTCATTCGTTCAGTCGTCTCCGACTCTTCATGACCTCATGGACCAGCCCACGCCAGAGCTCCCTGTCGGCCGTCACCACCCCTAGCTCCTTCAAGGTCAGTCCAGTCACTTCAAGGATGCCATCCATCCATCTTGCCCTTGGTCGGCCCCTCTTCCTTTTGCCTTCCACTTTCCCCAGCATAATTGTCTTCTCCAGGCTTTGCTGACTCCTCATGATGTGGCCAAAGTACTTCAGCTTTGTCTCTAGTATCCTTCCCTCCAATGAGCAGTCGGGCTTTATTTCCTGGAGGATGGACTGGTTGGGTGATGGGTATCTGTCATGTTTCCAGGAAAGTAAACAACAGTAGCCACTGGAAACATATATGATACCTGGCACAGTGCAGGGGGAAAACCTGCGGGAACTGTCAAGCAGACAGGTTAAAGTACAGACACCTGAGATTTGTAGTTTGGTGAGGCACTTGAGCTCTCATGCAGAGAATTCTAAATACGTCACAAAACTACAAACTACACATTTCCATAGAAGGGCTCTTAAAAAGATCCGAAAGCGATCCAACTGGAGAATATGAAAAAGACCCAAAATATGTCAAAGTGAACCCCTTTATAGCTTCCACATCTTACTTACTTCCTTATTTAGGCAATCCCTTGTTGTTCAAATATGATGGCCTTCCAAGTGCGATGTCTTGGCGGTGGCTGTAGATGACTGTGGAGCTCTATTCTTGACCCGTATGTTCTTCCACAGTTTTTTTTTGGTCGTGTCAGGAGTGACTCCTGGTGTGAGAGAATTGGCCGTGTGCAAGGACGTTGCCCAGGGGACGCCTGGATGATTTGATGTTTTTATCATCCTTTGTGGGAGGCTTCTCTCATATCCTTGCACGAGGAGCTGGAGCTGATAGAGGGAGCTCATCCGCCTCTACCTGGATTCGAACCTGCAACCTGTCAGTCTTCAGTCCTGCGGGCACAGGGGTTTAACCCACTGCGCCACCGGGGGCTCCTCTTCCACAGTGAGGGCATTTGTTTCCAGGTAGAAGGTGGTCCTGATCAGGGTTGGCTTAATACGCCTTCCTCTTGGCATGTTTCTCCCTTTTGCCCTCCATTTGTGCCTCTTCAAATTCCACAGCATTTCTGGTCACAGCTGACCTCCAGTTAACTTCCACATCAGTGGAAGAGTGAATCTGGTCCAAATTTGAATTTGAACTTTGGAAGACCTCCCCAAAGTTCTTACTCTGTTTCCAAAATAGATTAAATTCCTTTAAAAGGTTTGTATTGCATACTGTTTTAGCTATTTTGCTTTAATACACAGTGTAAACAACTTTGGGATTCATATGGAAGGAAAGTGGGATTTAAATAAAACAATAGGCTCGACCTCTTTGTAGTTCTTTAAAGTTCAGACTCAGCTGTAAATCAGATTCATCACTCCCCTGACATTGAAGTCACTGACTGCTACAGGGTCACAGCAGAATTCTGTCCATGTCTACCCAAGGAAAATGTCCCAAACATTTTTGGTCATAATCATTTAATAACAACAAGCATCATACTGGTGCTTGAGAAAGAAACTACAGTAGTCTCTCGCTTATCCAACCTTTGCTCATCCAACATTCTGTATTATCCAATGCAGTCTGTCTCCTGCTTGGAATAATGTCCAGGATGGGAGAAAGAAAGAAAGAACTCTAGCCTGTTTTGGTGTTAAATTCATAGATACAATAATTACTGCTTTATGTTATTGTGTATTGAACTGCCTTTTCTGTTGATTTGTTGTAAAACATGATGTTTTGGTGCTTAATTTGTAAAATCATAATGTAATTTGATGTTTAATAGGCTTTTCCTTCATCCCTCTTTATTATCCAACATTTTCACCTATCCAACCTTCTGCCGGCCCATTTATGTTGGATAAGAGAGATTTTACTGAGTGTGAGAGCCGTTCAGCAGTGGAACTCTCTGCCCCGGAGTGTGGTGGAGGCTCCTTCTTTGGAAGCTTTTAAACAGAGGCTGGATGGCCATCTGTCAGGGGTGATTTGAATGCAATATTCCTGCTTCTTTGCAGGAGGTTGGACTGGATGGCCCATGAGGTCTCTTCCAACTCTTTGATTCTATGATTCTATGATTCTACTGTAGTAACAAAAGCAGAGACCTGCCACCAGACATCTAGCCACAGTGTCTTGGTTATGCTTTGTCTTCCAACCTGATTCTTGAAAACTATCTTAAAATCCAGCCAGCCATACAGTCAAAGAAAGAGCATTTTACCAGTTTGAAAAAGTTGTTCTATTCTAGAGCCCATCACCAACTGTGAGAAATTCTGGCTTCCACTGTCCAAAGTAAACTGTTCTTTGATGTAAAACACCATGTGCATCCAATAATAATCAATAAACCTTATTTTGCCATTGCGGCCCTACTTTGTTGTCTGGTTACCCTCAAATCTGTTTTGCAATGCATGCATCTGATTTTGTAGTCCCATTTCCAGTTGGATTATATGAGATGCTGATATGTGTGGGCTCTTCCACACAGCCCTATATCCCAGAATATCAAGGCAGATAATCCCACAATATCTGCTTTGAACTGGAATATATGGCAGTGTGGACTCAGATAACCCAGTTCAAAGCAGATATTGTGGGATATTCTGCCTTGATATTCTGGGATATAGAGCTGTGTGGAAGGGCCCCAAGTGTCCTGTTTTAAGAGAGTTCTAGGAGTGGCATTTCTCCTTTTATGACCAATGTTTTCAAGAGGGGAGGTAACATTACACCAGCAAGGTATGTCATTTGTATGCTAACTTTAAAGGATTAAAAAAAACCTCTTTAGCCAAACACAAGTTTTTCAACTGTGAGCATACGAACTTGGGAGTCAGGTTGTACAGGTAAAAGTTTCCCCAACTTGCTCATAGTCCTCAATGTTAGAAACACTATAAATGCTTAAGTTATGAACCCCTTTGATATTTACTGTTTCCAAAAGTTTGCATGTGATAGGGTGTTTGAAGTGTCTGTGGCTTAGTCAAGTTCTCTTTCTAATCAGGAAAAAGAGAAGATTTCCATAGATGGTAAACAAAGTTTTTATATATAAGTAGTTCCTCAACTTGGAAAAGGACAGAATGTTAGAAATGATATCTAGGGAGATACAAGGAAGCAGAGCCACAGAAACAACCCACAATCCACCTTTCTGTAGTGCAGAGATGGAGCAAGTGTGGTCTCTGGTACAACAATCTCTGCCAGCCCCAAAAACGTTCAGACTCCCAATTAGGGGGAATATCTACATCAACATTTTTCAACTTGGGGGTTGGGACCAATGGGGGGTTGCAAGGGGGTGTCAGAAGGGTTGCCAAAGACCATCTGATGTTGTTTATTTTATTGTTTATGATTTGATTTGTTTGTTATGTTATGCCGGCATTGAATGTTTGCCAATTTTCTGTTGTAAACCGCCCTGAGTCCTCTCTGGGAGATAGGGCGGTATAGAAATAAAGTTTATTATCATCATCATCATCATCATCAGAAAACACAGTATTTTCTGTTGGTCATGGGGGTTCTGTGTGGGAAGTTTGGCCAAATTCTATAATTTGTGGGGTTCAGAATGCTCTTTGATTGTAGGTGAACTATAAATCCCAGCAACTACAACTCCCAAATGTCAAGGTCTATTTCCCCCAAACTCCACCAGTGTTCACATTTCGGCATATTGAGTATTCATGCTAAGTTTGGTCCAGATCCATCATGGTTTGTGTCCACAGTGCTCTCTGGATGTAGGTAAACTACAATTTCAAAACTCAAGATCAGTGCCCATCAAACCCTTCCAGTATTTTCTGTTGGTCATTGGAGTTCTGTGTGCCAAGTTTGGTTCAATTACATTCAATGGTGGAGTTCAGAATGCTCTTTGATTGTAGGTGAACTATAAATCCCAGCTAATACAATTTTCAAATGACAAAATCAACCCCCCCCCCCTCCCCACACCACCAGTATTCAAATTTGGGCATATTGGGTATTTGTGCCAAATTGATCCAGTAAATGAAAATACATCCTGCATATCAGATATTTACATTATGATTCATAACAGTAGCAAAATTAGAGTTATGAAGTAGCAACGAAAATAATTTTATGGTTGGGGTCACCACAACATGAGGAACTGTATTAAGGGGTTGTGGTATTAGGACGGTTGAAAAGCACTGATTTAGATGTATTTTTTTAATGCGCAAAAAAGTTATGTTTTAAAGTTTACAACATTTCTATAGAATTTACATCATGGACTTGTTCAGGCTACGTGGTTGGATTAACATAGCATAGGGCTACCTCAACATGACTGAGCAATAGAGGCACCCAATAGAGTTGCTCATGTTTGAAGGCACACTACAGCTCTTCTCACCAAGCATTTTAATGCTCTGAGAATATAATGTGGTGTACAGTCTTGAAAAGGTCTTTGGAAACTCTCATCTCCATTGGGGCAGGAAATTTGCCAGGTAACCTTGTGGTTGATGGGGTTAAGTACCATTGGAGTCTACCTCCAACCATGGAGAGATCTTTTGGACAACTGGGCTACATCAGTCTACCTTCAAACACAAGATGATGGAAAACTATGGGCACATTTGTACTTCCAGCTCTTGGTGCCACAGTCACAAAGCTACGCCACTGCTTTCTTTCTTAGTCTGAGCTACATCACAGGTCTATTGAGCAAATACACCAACGAGGAAGGGAGATCAAGGGATATAAAAATATAACTTAGCCATAAGTTAACCTCTACTCTGGGCCTACAGCTAAGCCACCAGGAACCTTCTATTTTGTAGAACTGGATTCAAAGAAGCCCAATTTTTCCATCAGAAGACAATAATCTTGCCCTCTTGTATCATTTGCTGCTCTGTCAGAAAGCATTTCCTCAAAGGCGTTAACAATTGAAGAGCAGTATATGCCTCTTTGTATCAGCTTTGTCTTTCCGGAAGTAAGCTGCCACAAATGATTAACTAATGTATAATTTTCCAATGCAAATCCATCATCGTCTATAAAAAGGCAGGTGAGGGGAGTTTGGGAAGACCGCACCTACCACAGTTTTGTTTCAAAGGTAAGATGAAATAGATTAAGCGCATCTGGACAGATGGTAAGAAACAAGCTTTTTTGTCCTCTTTTGGAGTCTCTCTTTTCCTGCGTTTCCAAAAGAGACCCAGTCTTTTCTAGGCAGAGCACATAAAAATTGCAATCTTTCTGCCAAATTTTGCTATCGAAAAATGTGGATTATTTCCACAGTTGAGATCTAATCTCTAAACTGAATTTTTTAAAAGGGTGTGTGAGCTGTTTTTTAATTTTTACTGCTAATTCTAAAAACAAATTGGGAGAGGAGGGAGGAGGGGAGAGTGTAACCAAATGCGAATATTGTATAGATGTTAGGAAGTATTGTATTGGTTTATATATAACACATTTATTTATTAATTTATTTACGGCATTTATATACCGCCTTTCTCAGCCCAGGGGCCACTCAGGGTGAATCACAATTGGCAACAATTCAATGCCACAACAATTATAACAAATTAAAACAAGCATAAAATAGTATTAAAAACATTTAACAAACAATATAAGAGTATTAATATTAAAATACTGAAAAACCATACAAAGCCTTAAAACACACACACACATGTATATATATAGATTTGTTTTACTGTTTTTATGAACATATAAACGTATGAATCCCCTAAAAATCCTTATATAAATATACTAAAATATGGTAACTTGTTTCATTGCATTTCATGTTGTTATTATCAGATTTTTAAAAATAATTTTATGTTTTTCCAATTTTTTTGTTTTAATATGGTTGTTTGTTTGTTTTTTAATGGGTTTTAACTTTGGCTGGAAGCCACTTGGAGATTGAAATATTCACAAGTGGATTTATATCTGCAAACATTGGAATAAGGGATTTACAAAAGTCTGTATTCATCTAGGGTAGTGGTGCTCAAACTGTGCTCCTCCAATTGTTTTGGACCTCAGCTCACACAATTCCTAACAGCTGGTAAGATCGCTGAGATTTCTGGGAGTTGAAGTCCAAAACATTTGGAGGAGCACAGTTTGAGAAATCTAGGGGTTTGTACGTTATTACAACACAGGGGGACCAGCCAAGTGACTGATGAGCTTTGGTCCCTATACAAAACTGGACCAATGCAGAATGGAATAGATACGTGTTGGGACCGTTGCACATCGGACCTATTGTGTATTGGTCTAATTGTGCATATTGACACAGGTTAGGGAGTGCCAGTGTGTATTGAGACTCTTTTATTGGTTTAAGGGGCAGTGAAGTGCCTAAAAGGGCAGTGAATTGCAGCATGCCACCACGGTGGCAAACAAGGTTATTGCAGAAGGTTGCTTTCCGTGTTCCACTAGGAACAATGGTGGGAAGCTGGATGATTGACACTTCCCCCTATTCCCCGACTGCACCTCTAGAGTTGCCAAGATATGTGGCAATTCTGGCAGCCTTTATGATGAGGGTCTTGGTATTTGAGGGTATTTCTGAGCATCCTTGGATCTCATGTCATGGAAAAGGCAACGGACAAATAAAATACACAAATATTAAAATACAGACAATAATACATGAACATGTGCCACTTGGGTTAATTACAGGACAGTCCTATGCAATACCTTACAATGATAGCTTTCACAAAAGTCTATTGAGGCTAAATGCTGAAGGAGGGCAAATATTGGCTGGACATTTTTTGTTTTGCTGTGGAACAGCACTGAGCTGAACTTGGAAGAGTTTGAATTGATATTTTTTCTTTGGCTTGTCTTCCATATGGAGACCTGAGGTTTTATGAAGCAACTTAAAGAGATCTCATTACTCTCCTTGGAATTCCTTTGACTCCTCTTGCAATGGGAAAAGTTTCCCTCAACTTGTCCTTTGTAGAAAATCATTTCGACATTTGGTTCAGGCAGGTGGAACAGAGGAACAGGGCAGGCTGTTCTGCCTTATTCAAATGCATCCTGTTGCTCATTTAGCCCATTGACTAAGAAGGGGAAACAATAGCCATTCCATGGTTTCTTGAGCAGTGTGATAAAATGGAGGAAGTTTCGGGGGGGGGGGGGGAATGCAACCTTCTGCAATAACCTTGTTTGAAACATTAAAATAGTAAAATAGCCCCCGCTCCCCTGAAATTTTCAGGGTAGTCCGCAAGAAGGCCTTACGTGCATTATTTCACTTCACTTTATTTCTTAATTAGTCGCTCTCTACTAAGGTGCTCCAAGCGACTTACAATTTAAAATAGCATTTACACAATATAAAATTATTCAACATAAAAACATTCAAGTGACTATTTGGTAAATTAGATCTGATCACTTTACTTAAATGCACAACCAAACAGCCAAGTCTTAAGCGCCTTTACAAAAGGTTGCAACTCCGACATTGCTCTAATATATGGAGGCAATGAGTTCTACAGAATTGGAGCATAGATTGAAAAAGCTCTACGCCGTGTAGCTTCCAGGTGTACCTCTCTAGGGCCTGGTATGTATAGGAGATTTTCCTGGGTGGATCGAGGTAACCACTGATGGGAAAAAGGAATGAGGCGGTCCCTAAGATATAAAGGTCCTTGGCCATTTTGAGCTCTAAATGTCAGGATCAATATCTTGTAAGAGATCCGATGTTCTATAGGTAGCCAATGCAGTTGTTGCAGAATTGGTGTAATATGGGATCATCTGAATTTCTGAGTTGTTAACTTCGGAAGGCCGGCATATAAGGCATTGCAATAGTCCAACCTAGTGGTGACTGTTGTGTGGATTACCGTTGCCAATGCTTCTACCGAAAGGTAGGATGCCAATTTCCTTGCCTGGTGAAGATGAAAAAATGCCTGCTTACTTATGGCAGTGATCTGGGCCTCCATCGTCAGCGATGAGTCCAACACAACCCCAAGGCTTTTAACAGTGGCAGACGGAACCAGAACTTATTTCAACTGTTATGTTTATTCATATCATAATCTGATCACAATGCTCAATATATCCCATATGCATGGGGGTATCGGGATAATGATACAAAAGGTTTGCTAGGTTAGATCCTGAACCCCCCCCCCCCCCGAATCAAACTCAGCCTCCCCCCCCCCCCCAAATCAAAATCCTGGCTATGGGCCTGGCTGTGTGTATATGAAAAGTGGGAAAGACTGGTGCTGAGAGAGGAGGGGAGGAGGATGCACACTGCACCGAGAGAGGAGAAGAGGAAAGTGTGCGCTGCGTGAGAAAGGAGGAGAGGAAGGCGCACACAGTGTGAGAGAGGAGGAGAGGAAGGAGAGTTGGGTTGCTGTTTGGATTGCTGAGGGTCCCGGCAGGAAGGCGTGGGGCTGAAAGAAGCCATTCTTTCTGCCCCATACTTTCCTGCCAGGACCCTCACCCGAGTATAAGCCAAAGGAGGCTTTTTCAGCCTAAAAAAAGGGCGGAAAAACTAGGCTTATACTTGAGTATATACAGTATTTATTTGGAAGGTCTCTGGGCACTTCCAGACAGCACCAAAATCCATATTTGAAAAGTGGGTTTAAAAATGCTGGGACTTTACTGCAGGTTCACACACAGAACAGTCAGTCCTGGGATATGGTCCCCTGCCGTCCCCACAGATTTCTTTCAAAGCAGATCAAGATTGAGAGCAGACAGGCAGCATCTGATGGAAGATTTCTTTTTGAAAATTCACTCTGTTATTCTCTGGACCTCATATGCACACATGCAAATATCTTAATATAAATACAAGCTGATGTGCATGTGTGCATATGAGGTCTAGCGCATAATAGAGGGAATCTTTTTTAAAAAAAATCAGATCTCTCTCCTCCCACAATTGTTAAAATAAAAAGTTTCAGAGATTTCTAATTGCTTTCCATATGTGCTTCCCTTGAACCATCTGTGTGTCTGTTTGACAGCCCCATCAGCTGTTTTGGGCTTTTTAAAAGCACACATGCACTGGAGCAGTCTACACAGGAGGCAGTGAAAGAAAGCAAGTGTTTTGCATGACTGCAGGGATATTTTACAGTAATGCAAAGGTGCACCTTTTTCAGCTGGAATGGGTTATAACACGTGCTTTTTACCTCATAACCCAATCCCTCCCGCACTTTGGCCAAGCATTTTTTAACCACACCCCCTTTAAACCCAGTTTTTTCTGGATTTTATAGCATGTGTCGATGGGCCCAAAGTCACAAAGAACACCATGGATGAAGGAAAACATGTTAGCAGCAGAATATTCAAAATAATTACATGACTTTTCCACAGGCAAAGAAATCAGTTTTAAATATAAAATATTTTGATGATGGCAGAAGGAGGATTTTTTCAGTTCTTCCATTGAGTTCAGAAAAGATTCTTTAGAAATAGAAATCTCAGAATTTCCCCAATGATGGAACAGATTGCCACCCTCTAAAAGCAGTGTTTCACACGAGTTCTCTCCCCCTGCCCCCCCTCCCCACACACACTTAAATATATCACTGGATTCAAATTATTTTCCAACAGGTCAATTGTATGTGCAAATTGTATTGTATTGTCAAATATAAGCCTATATCATGCTATTAGTATCTACTCTAATTGAAGCAAAGTAGCACATTTTTAGCCATAGTGATAAAAGGGTATATCCTTGGTCAGCTAAAGGTTTTTCAGAGAGCTAGTTTGATGAAGGGCTATGGGCTGGGCATATTGGCTAATTTGCTAACTGGAAATCTCATATGCCAGCTGGACTTCTGCCTACTCCCAGTGTTGGTCTATTCATATTTAGTTTATCTTAATAAGCTGGGAGTTTATGGGAGTTGTAAGATAAGAATGTAAGCTTATCTTTGCAAGCTAGATGGATCTGATCAGCTGAAATATCCCTTCACAGCATAAGAGGCACCAACGTTTCCTGTATCTAGTCCTGATCAGTCATTATCTAAGGCACCATGAAGGCAATCCTGATCTTCTCCCTCATTTGTGTTTGCATCTCCATCATTCATGGTGAGTGCTGTTCAATTTTATTTAAAGGACAAGGTTTGTTGTTGTCTTTTTTGTTTGTTTGTTTTGGAAGGGCAGAAGGCAACAGAGGATGAGTTGATAGCTTTCATGGTCAAAAGGCAATTAAATGACACCTCTTGGCGTGATGCCTTCCTCCTCTTGCTCACCAGGGCCGAATGGAGGTGGCGGAACATTGGAACAAACTGGGGAAGTTCTTTCAGCTCCAGAAGTGGTTGGAGCTAAAGAAAAAAATATGAAGGACCAAAAATCCCAGGCTATTTTTGTTCTTTTACACCCTCCCAGTTGGTCATTAAATCTTTGGAAAGTAATTTTTAATATTTTGGAATGGGATTGGGGGGGGGGGGGGAGGAGAGGGAGGGAGGGAAAAGAGAACACAAAATGATAGCATAGCTCAACAAAACATGTTTTCTTGGTGTTTGATTTTTTAGACCCATTCCTGGAGTTATCTTGGGTGCTGATTAGGCTTGGGCAATCCATGGTTCTAAATGGTTCTAAAATACTTACAAAACTAAAGTTCTGGTGGTGAAAATTTCAGAACTCTAACAAAACTCTCAAAATTTCATAATAAATGGCAGTTCCTAATTGGTTCTGTCATTAAAATCACCAATAATGAAATAATAATTAAATTTTGAAAGTTTTGTTAGAGTTCTGAAATTTTCACCACTAGAACTTTAGTTTTGTAAGTACTTTAGAACCATTTAGAACCATGGATTGCCCAAGCCTAGTGCTAATTCATAAAATTGCATTGCATACACCACACCAGTTCTTATTTTTCAGAGTTATCGTGGCTTTTAGTGGGATATGTTCTGTATCTCAAAAACTAGAGGCAATAGGGGAAATTTTTGGAATCAGCAGGTCAAATATGCCCCGAAACAGAGCTAATATTTAAGGCATTTAAGACAGTGTAGTATTATGAGGAGTAGTATGTGGCTTTATGGGGGAAAAGACATCAGCATGTCATTAAAAAAATCCACGTCAAAGGCTATAGACAGAATGAACACAAAGGATGCTCACCAATGCATCCTCTTCATCCTGAAAAGAAGTGACAAGTAGAGTGCCACGGGTTTCCATCCTGGGCCTGATTCTGTTCAACATCTTCATTGACAAGATGACTGATTAATGACATTAATGACTTAGATGAAGGGTTGGAAGACATGATCATCAAGTTTGCAGATGACACCAAATTGGGAGGGAGAGCCAATACTCTAGGAGACAGGAGCAGAGTTCAAAACGATCTGAACAGATTAGAGAGATGGGCCAAAACTAACAAAATGAAGTTCAACAGTGACAAATGCAGGATACCCCACTTAGGAAGAAATAATGAAATGCAAAGATACAGAATGGGGGATACCTGGCTCGATAGCAATATGTGTGAAAAAAATCTTGGAGCCCTTGTGGACAACAAGCTAAACATGAGCCAACAATGTAATGCGACGGCTAAAACAGCCAATGGGATTTTGGCCTGCATCAATAGGAGTCTAGTGTCCAGATCTAGGGAAGTACTGCTACCCCTCTATTTCGCAGGGATGGGCAAACATTTTTGCCTTGGGGCCATATTGTGGGCCTGGATGGGTGGGTCGGGCTGGGAGGGAGGAGGACCATTAACATGCTGGGCAGACCCATGAGAGGTAGGGTCTAGGAAAGGTGGCGCCAGAAGGGGGCAGGGCCAGGGTCACCCTCAGGTTGTCCCATCATTATGCTGGGAGGAAGGCAGGACACAGGTCGACTGCCCCAATCCTCCTCTCCGATCCTCGGGCTGTCCTCTTGGCATTATGCCAGAAGGAGGGTGAAACAGGCGGAAGCTGAGAGTGCTCTGGAGGACTCTCAGCTACCATGTGTCTCCCTTGACCTGCCCTCCTGGTATAAGGATGTGACCACTCACACCATCCTTATGCCAGGAGAAGGGTGAGCTACACATTGGGTGAGATGACTCCAGAGGGCTCTCAGCTACTGCGTGACTACCTCGCCCATCTTTTTGGCATTAGAATGTGGCAGGCCACCATGTCCTTATGCCAAGAAAACGGAAAATGATGAGGGCCTGAGGTAATGGCCCAGAGGGCTGCATCTGAACCCTGGGCTTTAGTTTGCTAAAGCCTGGTCTAGATCCAGGGATGTCATGCTACCTCGCTATTCTACCTTGGTCAGACCACACCTGGAATACTGTGTCCAGTTCTGGGCATCACAATTGAAGGGAGATGTTGACAAGCTGGAATGTGTCCAGAGGAGGGTGACTAAAAGGATCAAGGGTCTGAGGAACAAGCCCTATGAGGAGCGGCTTAAAGAGCTGGGCATGTTTAGGATTCAGAAGAGAAAGCTGAGAGGAGACATGATGAGGGCCATGTATAAATATGTGAGAGGAAGTCATAAGGAGCTTGTTTTCTGCTGCACTGGCCAATAGGGCACAGAACAATGACTGCAAACTACAGGAAAAGAGATTCCACCTGAACATGAGGAAAAACTTCCTAACTGTGAGAGCTGTTCAGCAGTGGAGCTCTCTCTCTGCTCCGGAGTGTGGTGGAGGCTCCTTCTTTGGAGGCTGGGTGGCCATCTGTCTGGGGGTGGTTTGAATGCGATTTTCTTGGCAGTGGGTTGGACTGGATGGCCCAAGAGGTCTCTTCCAATTCTATGATTCTATGATCTCTCCAAAACTTTAGAGCGGCGTCTCACCAGTTTCTTGGAACTTCAAAAGTTAAGATTTCCTCCACTTCCTCCCATTTTTTCTGTCTCCAGGAGAAAATAATTATATAACATGTGCTTCATGTGATCTGGGAGACACCAAATGCGAAAATTGTACAGGAGCGGCCTGCGTCACTATCCATCAGTTAAGTGAGTATGGTGAGGACCCATAGATAGACATGCCAGGTCTGAGATTCTACATAAAATGAGGACAATGTAATGCTTAGTTCTTGCACAGTTCTATGTCTTTCCCTGCTCACTGTTAGATCTCCACCTTCAGGGCAAATGCTGTGGCTGCTTTGTATTGAAGGAAAAGAAGGAAGAGACAATTCAGAGGGGGAAAATCCAACTAGTCTGAGCTCATAAGGGAAAGATATAACTGTGTTTTGGCAGCTGTGGAAGACAGGAACCTCCAGTGCTCAATCTAAAGGAGACATGAACATCTGTTAACCAGATTTATTCCATGAATCCAAAGTCACTTAAATGAGGCTCATTTTGGCAGCTCAATGTGGTCATGGCTATGGGCTTGTCTAAAATTTCTAACAAAACTCAATACAATCTGCAGGTTTATATATAAAAGAATTAAATCAACATAAAAGGAAACAGAGGCCCTTTCTACACAGCTGAATAAAATCCCACATTTTCTGCTTTGAACTGGAATATATGGCAGTGTGGACTCAGATAACCCAGTTTTTATTTATTTCAGACCAAAAGCACTGCATAAATTAGTATAAAACCGATAAAAATAGAAGGAGTGCAGGTGGCTAAATAACTTTTGACTAAAAACGTGCAACAGCAACGGCATTGTCTGTAGCCTCTAACAATTCCTCCTCTGTACATGAGGCAGGGCACAGTGGACATGCATTCAGATGCGGAGTTGTCTGTTCTGCTCCACAGTTACATAAAGTGTGGGATTCCTTTAGGTAGTGCCATTTTGCCAGGTTGTCTTTTGATCTGCCCACCCCACTTCTGAGTCCGTTCAGGGACTTCCAAGTTGCCCATTCTTGGTTTGCCCCTGGAAGAAGACCCTCGTAGGGGGGCATCCAGTTGGGGTTTCCTGGTTTGGCTGACCAGAGGGATACTTTTGCTTTTGCTAAGAGGAGTGGTAGTTCTCATAAAGTTTTTCCTTCATGAGGAAAAAAAGCAGATATTGTGGGGTTTTCTGGCTTGATATTCTGGGTTATATAGCTGTGTGGAAGGGCACCAAGTTGAAGGGAAAAGGGAGGGGGGATAGATAGTGATTTCGAAAAGTTTCAATGATCTCATGTCCTGATTGAAGCAATTAAGACCCCTTCCAAACAGCTGCATAAAATTCACATTGAATGGGACTATATGGCAATGTGGATTCAGATAATCCAGTTCAAAGCAGATACAGTGTTCCCTCACTTATTGCAGGTGTTACATTCCAGGACCGCCCACAATAAGTGAAAATCCATGAAGTTGGGATGCTATATATATACTGCATGAGGTGTAGGACTGCCCCCTCCTAGGAGTGGCTCTGCCCACTCATCTCTCCCTCTCCTCTCTCCCTCTCTCTCTTTCTCAATCCCTTTGCCTTCTCTTTCCTTTCCTCTTTCCACCTCCCTCCTTCCCTCCTCCCCTTGCACACCACACTTCCTTCTGGCTCCTCCTCATGCGCCAGGCTCCCCATCCCCTCCTCCTTCCCCCCTTCTTTTTCGCTTTCCAGTGACTGCACTGGGAAACATGGCATTGGAGGGGATGATTTTAACCATGCGTGGGGGTCCTCACAGGTAATGGGTATACAGTATTCCCTCACTACTTGCATATTTTTAATTCATATATATATTTTTTAAAACCCACAAAACAGCGAGTCTGTGAAAAGCAAACCATGAAGTAGCGAGGGAACACTGTATTGTGGATTATCTACCTTGATATTTTGGGTTATATTTTTGTGTAGAAGGGCCCCTAGAGCAGGCATGGGCAAAGTTCGGTCCTCCAGGTGTTTTGGACTTCAACTCCCACAATTCCTAACAGCTGGTAGGCTGTTAGGAATTGTGGGAGTTGAAGTCCAAAACACCTGGAGGACCGAACTTTGCCCATGCCTGCCCTAGAGAGAGACCAGACATGTTGGTCTCTCAGCATAATCATCAAAACCTTGCTCGCCATTGTCTTTCTGCTGGAATCAAGTGGAACAACTGCTGACAGATAACAGTTAAGCATCTCCTCTCCCTTTGTCTGCCTCCAATGTGTTCTGATGAGATATTCATGTTCTTTTTTTTCCAGGTGGAAGCAGCAATGGACACTATAGAGGGTGCAGTAATCAAACTCTGTGTGAAGAAGTTGCCTTCACTTTGACTCCTGCTGATAAAAAGCAAATCCAGAGCAGCTCAGCCTGTTGCGCAACTGACTTGTGCAATCAAAACCTGACACTCAGTTGTGAGTATAGGAAAGGATTCCAAGAAATCGACTTCCTTCCTGAGAACAATCGAAGAAGGGAGCAGTATTGTCGAAATGTTGGCTGGGATTCAAAACCACCTGCTTAGTTAGGTGCACTAGGCAATCAAGTACAGGCAGCCCCCAAGTTATGAACAAGATAGGTTCTGCAGGCTTGTTCTTAAGCTGAATTTGTATGTAAGTTGGAATAAGAACACTTTGGAATATACATTTGCTTTGGATAACACAGAGAAACACCCCTGAGGTGTTTGTTTTGGTGTCTGTGCCCCTCTTCAGAAGATTTCGTCTCACTTTCTGTCCCTGTGATAATTAGATTTTGAAAAAGTTGGCTTGTTGTGGAATCAAGAACTGGTGATAAACCTTTTCCCCATGACAACTCTTCCAAGAGTGAATTTCCCTCCCAAGAGCTAGATTTCTTGCACTTCTTGTTGCCTCACCCCAGTATGAGTTATATGTAAGTTAGGTGTTTGGAACTCAGGGACTGCCTGTAGTTAAGTATACTTACTAAGTAGCTTCTCTTGCCCCCACGTCCCCAATCCTGCTTTACCAGGGATCACCCTGTTGATTGGAGCACGTCATGCTGATCATTGGTTGCAGCACATCATTGCTTCTAACCAGTGATCTCTTGTGTGACAATCAGAAGCAGGATCTTCTCGGCACCAGAGATCACTGGTGGGAGGGATGGTGATATCAAGTAAATTAGTGGTTTTCAACCTTTGTAATGCCACGACCCCTTAATACAGTTCCTCATGTTGTGGTGACCTCCAACCATAACATTATTATCGTTTCTACTTTGTAACTGTAATTTTGCTACTGTTATGAATTGTAATGTAAATATCCAATATGCAGGATGTATTTTCATTCATTGGACCAAATTTGGCATAAATACTCAATACACCCAAATCTGAATACTGCTGGGGTTGGGGGAGGGGATTGATTTTGTCATTTGGAAGCTGTAGTTGCTGGGATTTATAGTTCATCTACAATCAAAGAGCATTCTGAAATCCAGCAACAATTCAATTGAACCAAACATGGTACACAGAACTCCAATGACCAACAAAAAATACTGGCAAGGTTTGGTAGGCATTGACCTTGAGTTTCGGTGATGCAGTTCACCTGCCGCCAGAGAGCGCTGTGGACTCAAACAATGATGGATCTGGACCAAACATGGCATGAATACCCAATGTGCCCAAATGTGAACACTGGTGGAGTTTGGGGAAAATAGACCTTGACATTTGGAAGTTGTAGGCCGGGGGCTGAATCTGGCCCACCATATCATTTCATGTGGCCCTCCAGATGCTGGACCACAGCTCCTGAATTATCATTAGACATCATGACAATAGCTGGTAGTGAGAGGGATGTGATTTTAAATGAGATTTTCTAATGACTGTAAGTCCCAGATGTCTTGATTTGCAAAAATGTCTTACTTGCCAGAAACTGCTGATGCTTAGAGAAAAGCTGCCACAGGAAGGTGATTGCTCTCTGTGTGCTGCTCAAGGATACAAGCTGTAAGTTAGTAATGTACTCCCTCACTCCCTAATTTCTCACAGGCATGTAAGAGCAACATGCAACTAGATAAGCCGATGTGCAGCTTCAAGCTCAGGGTCAGAGAGACATGAACGATACCATTGTTAGACACTTCTGCTGTTAGAAAGATAGAAGAGCCAATGAAAATTCATTTTAGCCGATGAAACTGTGCCTTTAACTTTCTTGAAAGTGATAAAATGAATGCAGCCTAACTCTAGGCACAGCGAAACCTTTTTGATTGCATTATATATGCGTTTTACTGTCATATTTATTTATTGTATCAGGAGCATCCAAACAGATGTATAAAAAAAAACCACGAAGTTTGCAAATTTGGCATTCTATTAAATGTCCTTTAATACATTAAATATCCATTTAATACATCTGCCAACCTTAAGAAATGAGGCTATCAAGTGGAGTCTACGGCATGCGAGTGTGGAGAAGAGCAAACCACAGACCACCTATTACAATGCAACTTGAGTCCTGCCAGATGCAGAATGGAGGACCTTCTGATAGCAACACCAGAGGCACTCCAAGTGGCCAGCTATTGGTCAAAGGACATTTATTGTCTTGATCTGGCCACACAATAAACAGCTTTTTACAGTTTGTATATTCAACTTTTTGTTGGTGTCCTTCATCCTCCCCCCTTAGTGGGAAGGGGACTCCTGCTTTTGGATTTGGATTTTAGGAGTAATTTTGCATCTTTGCCTGTTTTGGATTTGGATTTTAGGAGTAATTTTGCATCTTTGCCTTCCGGATGTGATACAGTCACATCTGGAAGGCTGCCATTTAAGTGCTCAGTCAGGATAGCGGGATTTGTGAGTATGTGAATAATATGTCTGACTTAAAAATGTCCTTTAACCTTTTCCCAACCTTAGAGCCACAAGTGCTGTTGGGTTGCAATTCCTATTATCCCCAATCTGCATGACGATAATCAAGTTCAATAAGATCTGGGGACTCAAACAGGATAAAAAATTAAAAAGTGTTAATCACTTTGTAAAAATGATAGTTGACCCTCTGTATCCATGGATTCTCCATCCATGGATTCAATGACCCTTTGAAGGTAATCATAAGGCTGATGTGACCCTCAGTGAAAATGAGCTTGACACCCTTGAGGTAGAGGATGAATGTTTGTTGACAGTACCTGGCCCTATTTTGGTGACCAATCACTTTGAGTCCATTTCAACTGCCGTGGAATCCTGGAGTTTATCGTTTGGTGTGGCACAAGAGCACTTTTTATATAAGAGTTTTAAAAATCCTTTTAAACTTCATATTCCAGAATTGTGTCATGTGTATCACGGCAGCTAAAGTACAATCATAGTGCTGTAACTGTATCGTGTGAATAGTACTCTGCTGTTCTTCACTCATCACTTCTATTGGTTTTTTTTACAGCACCTCCTGTTGGTACTGTTGAAAATGGAGTGAATTGCCCAGTGTGTGAGAATTACAATAGCCTCCAGGTGTGCCAAGCCAATACACACCTTGCCTGCCGAGGAGCCGAACAGAAGTGCATTACTCTTGAAGGGAAAACAAAAGGTATTAAGGCATATTATTTTGGCAACAAATGGAGGAAAGACAATTGGACTTTCTTGTGTCAAATGCAGGAGTATTATTTCCTGGGATAACAGGATCATTGAATCTGAGATATGAAAGCAATCACAAGGGCCACCTAGTTCACCCTCTACCATGTAGGAATGTACAACTACACCCATGAAAGGTGCTCATCGAATCTGTGAATCACAATCCTTTGAGGCAACCCATTGCATGGTCAAAATAGCATTTACAATTGAGATGATGATGATGATAGTAATAATAATTTAATTCTTACTCACCGCTTCTCATGGCTCGAGGTGAGTTACAACATTGCTAAATCACATAATCATTTTAAAATACTCAGTAATATACACATATCAAAACATATTTCCATAAAATACTTATTTTGTTGTTGTTTAGCCATTCGGTCACTTCTGACTCTTTGTGACCTCATGGACCAGCCCACGCCAGAGCTCCCTGTCAGCCGTGGCCACCCCCAGTTCCTTCAAGGTCAAGTCAGTCATTTCAAGGATATTATCAATCCATCTTCTTATCTTCTCTAAGCTTTCCTGTCTTCTCATGATGTGACCAAAGCACTTCATCTTTGCCTCTCATATCCTTCCCTCCAGTGAGCAGTCAGGCTTTATTTCCTAGAGTATGGACTGGTTCGATCTTCTTGTGGTCCAAGGCACTCTCAGAATTTTCCCCAACACCACAGTTCAAAAGTGTCTATCTTCCTTCACTCAGCCTTCCTTATGGTCCAGTTCTCACTTCCATAGGTTACTACGGGGCATACCATTGCTTTAATTATGTGGATCTTCATTGCCAGTGTGATGTTTCTACTCTTCACTATTTTATTGAGATTGGTCATTGTTCTCCTCCCAAGAAGGAAACGTCTTCTGATTTCCTGGCTATAATCTGCGTCTGAAGTAACCTTTGTGCCTAAAACACATATGAAAATGCACAAAACAAAAATTAGACATAGAATGGAAGTTTAAAGTTTGTCATTAAAACTGTCTGAGATGGAATATCTTTCTTGTAATTTGCATCTAGTGGTCCATTTTCTATCATTTGCAGGAGCAGAAAACAAGCTTGTTCTATCTCCTACAGACATCCCTGCAAATATTAAAGAAATAGCTATCATCTCACTTTTCCCCTCTTGATCCAGAATTTCAGCATCTATTTTTCATTTCAGACCTTTGCAGGCTCAGTTGGACATAAAAGCCATCATGCAAGCAATAAACACACATGCATGAACCGACCCAAAACAGAACGTGGTGGGATGTAGTCTTGAAACAGTTTTTTTTATTTTTCCATTTTTTAATCTGGTTCTTTTCTTTTCACAGATGGAAAGGGCAACTTCACCTTCCAAGGCTGTGCAACGGAAAATGCCTGCAAACTGATGGTAGATGACCTTGTGCCCTTCAAAGACAAGATCTATACGTTGTCCAAGAATGCAACGTGCACCGACAGAGGAACCCTGGCAGCAATCTCTTCTCCAATGGTCCTATTTCCTGTGGTTGTTGGATTCCTCTTAGCAAATGTCCGTTCTTAACCTAGGCAAATACCAGCTTGCTCCTGAGTGCTGGGTAAAAAAAGCTCCACCTTTCTTTTTTATTATGAGAATTGCAGACAACATATTTGTCATGAGGACTGAGTGATATACACACACACACACATTTTAAAAGGAGATAACTCCTTTCTCGAGTTTCTCAAACTGTAGGACTCTTTCTCATTGAGAACAAATCTATCAAATATAGGGTGTCGCTTCAATCAATTTAATCTCAAAGGCTCAGTGTAGCACTTTTCTGTAACAGGGTAATTGGACTGAGAGATACTACTCAAATAAAATATATTCTAAATAACACACGTGAATGTGAATTTTTCAAGGGCACAACTCTGAGGATCTGGGAATTCTATATACAATAGAGTCTCACTTATCCAACATAAACGGGCAGGCAGAACATTGGATAAACGAAAATGTTGGATAAAACGGAGTCTCCTACTGTTACCTGTCTGACGTGATACTAGACACCTAGAATACTAACAACAAGGACTCAAACGGTTAAAGCAATGCCTTGGTGCTAGAGAAGTCCAGCAGGAAATGCCCGGGTGTGGAGAGGAGTGTGGAAATCACAGAGGGAAGGAGGGAGGATGCTTCTGCTTCCAGTCCTGCCTCTTTTCCCCTTTCCTCCCTCCACTTTCTTCTTGTCTTGCCTTTTTCACTTACTGGAAATGGAGAGAGAGTTGAATAGCACTCCTTTAATTGAAGGGAAAATGCTGGAGAAAAAGGGGAGTGTTGGATAAGAGCGTCAGATAAGACGGAATGTCGGATAAGCGAGACTACTTTCTTATGTTGGGCAGATGTTGACATGCAGTTGACAGTGAAAACACATTCCACTGTTTTGACAACAGGGGCTGGCAGGAGAGTTTCACAATTCACACAACTTCTTTCCTCCTTTCCAATAAGTGGGCCATTCTTCATTTGAAATGATGTATTACAATTAAACTGGATCTCTGTGGATTTGGTCTGTCAAAATGTGATGCCTTAAGAAGCAGAAAAAGTGAGGAGGTAAGCAGAGAGAGCATTTTCTTGCTGTTGTATGACTCCAGTTTTCTTCTGATGTATGGCAAGCCTTAGGTGAGCCTGTCACAAGGTTATTAAGGAGCTGAGAGTGCCCAGGGTCACCCATTGACTTATCTTGTCTGAGCATGGATTCAAGTCCTGATCTCCAAAGTCATAGTCTAACATTCAAACCATGATGCCATCCTTCAAACAAGGGTGGGTACCTATGTGGTTTGTAGGACCCAATTCCTACAAATTCCCTTATGCGCTTTCATTTTGTTGTTGTTTATTCATTCAGTCTCTTCCAAATCTTTGTCACCTCATGGACCAGCCCACACCAGAGCTCCCTATTGGCCGCGGCCACCCCCAGCTCCTTCAAAGTCAAGCCAGTCACCCCAAGGATACAATTCAACCATCTTGCCCTTGGTCAGCCCCTCTTCCTTTTTCCTTCAATTTCCCCCAGCATCATTATCTTCTCCAAGCTTTTCTTTCTTCTCATTATGTGGTCAAAGTACTTCATTTTTGCCTCTAATATCCTTCCCTCCAGTGAGCAGGCTTGGTCACTGGAAGGAAGGCTTTATTTCCTGGAGTATGGACTGGTTTGATCTTCTTGAAGTCCAAGGCACACTCAGAATTTTCCTCCAACACCACAGTTCAAAAGCATCTATCTTCCTTCACTCAGCCTTCCCTATGGTCCAGTTCTAACATCCATAGGTTATTACGCGGAATACCATTGCTTGAACTATGCGGATCTTTGTGGCCAGTGTGATATCTCTACTTTTCACTATTTTATCGAGATTGGTCATTACTCTTCTCCCAAGAAGTAAACGTCTTCTGCAGTAATCTTTGCGCCTTTCATTACTCCACATCAAAATGGACCAGAAAGTAACATCATAACATTTACTGTCAACATTTTGTGAGGGACTGAAGATGGTCTTGGTTTCTGGGATGCTTGTAAGAGTGAGGATACTTTTTACATGTTTTCATATTTGGCTTGCTGTGGGGCAAAACCAGGCTGAAAATTGGAGGTTGAGGTTTTTGTTTGGCAGAGTTTCAGGATTTCAAGATTCCATGTGTCACGCTATAAACCCACATCCAGTGGCTTCAGGCGAGCAGAAAGAGGCATTAAGTGACCCTTCCATTTTGGATATGACAACCTCCTTGCTCTTGTTATCAATAGAAATTGTCGCTGTCTTCTGCTCAGCTCAGTCTCTCCAGAGCAGTGGTTCTCAACCTGTGGGTCCCCAGATGTTTTGGCCTTCAACTCCCAGAAATCCCAGCAGTTGGTAAACTGGCTGTGATTTCTGGGAGTTGTAGGCCAAAACACCTGGGGACCCATAGGTTGAGAACCATTGCTCTAGATCTAAATAGGAAAAAAAACCCCATTTAGACCTCTTATCTTAGTTTTAATGGTAGCAGAAAGAAAGGGAAGCAAAGTCAAGGAAACCTTGGCACCCGAGCAGGGTGTGGGTCTCCAATTATGCCAGCCCTGTGCCTGGCATTGCCAGTGACAACAGCCCTACCTTTGTTTGCAATTGATCCAGGTAGTTCTGTTAGAAAAAACAGTGGAAGTTTTATTGCTAGGCAGTAAAGCCATGCATTTCTTTTATTGCCGTGAGAGACTAAATGTCATCATGCCAATAGGGATGGGCAGAAAGCAAGGAGATATTGGCCTCTTCCACACTAACCCTATATCCCAGGATCTGATCCCAGATTCTCGTCTTATCCCAGATTATCTGGCAGTAGAGACTCATACAATCCAGTTTAAAGCAGATAATTTGGGATAATTAAGCGATCCCTCGTAGTTCGAGTGTAGTGTCCTGGCGGTGGGTCTGTAGGCGACCATGGAGTCCTATTCTTGATCTGCATCTTCTCTCACAGTGAGGGTATCGGTTTCCAGGTGGAAGGCGGTCCCTCTTGGGGTTGGCTTGAAGCACCTTCCTCTTGGCACGTTTCTCTCTTTCGCCCTCCATTTGTGCCTCTTCAAATTCTACAGCACTGCTGGTCACAGCTGACCTCCAGCTGGAGCGCTCAAGGGCCAGGGCTTCCCAGTTCTCAGTGTCTATGCCAGAGTTGTTAAGGTTGGCTTTGAGCCCATCCTTAAATCTCCTTTCCTGTCCTTCAACATTCCACTTTCCATTCTTGAGTTCAGAATAGAGCAACTGCTTTGGGAGACAGTGGTTGGGCATCTGGACAACATGGCCTGTCCAGCGGAGTTGATGATTTGGGATAATTTGGGATAAGATCCTAAGGTATAGGGCAGTGTAGAAGGGGTCTAGAGACAAAGTTGAAGTACTTTGGCTACATCATGAGGAGACAGCAAAGCCTGGAGAAGACAATTATGCTGGGGAAAGTGGAAGGTAAAAGTAAGAGGGGCTGACCAAGGGCAAGATGGATGGATGGCATCCTTGAAGTGACTGGACTGACCTTGAAGGAGCTGGGGGTGGTGACGGCCGACAGGGAGCTCTGGTGTGGGCTGGTCCATGAGGTCACGAAGAGTCGGAGATGACTGAACGAATGAACAACAACAAGAAGAAGGGGTCCAAGTGATGCCTCTAGTTCAAGTTATGGAGAAAGTATCTGCAACAGGTCTTTGGAAAGATTTCATGTGACTTGAGATATAAAGGTATAGCTTAGGTATAGGAGACAAGTGTTTTGAAGTGAATTACTGTCTCTTTACAACACACTAAGGGATGCAGCAGTTTAATGGAGTTGGTTTTCCCCAGGAAAACCAGAGAACAGCAGCTTGATGGGAATGTCGAAATGCATAGCACTCCCTCATAATAGAACAGTTGTTCAGGATGAAGGAATAAATTAAAATGTACATAGAATAGATATCCTCTCAGAGTGTAGGCGGCGCCACACCACACAATAAACAAAAGAGCCACAAAAACTCTTTCTGGGCAATGAACCTTTAAAAATTGGGACAAAGTGTGCTGGCAAAATGCAAACTCTTCCCAGCAAAAGCACAACTTTACAGGAAGAGCCATAAGTGCATAGAGCGAGAGAATCGAACCTTCATTAGCATCTAATAGGTCAATTCTCTATCAAAGGCCCCTTTACACTGCCATATAATTCAGATTATCAAATTGGATAAGACACATTCTCTGCTTTGAACTGTTAGGACATGTAAAAAATCAGTTGGTGAGTGTATTAACTGAAAATGCAAAGCACGAAGCTGATTGTTTGGGACATGCCCAAGAAGCTAGCCGAATCTGGGAGTTTTGACAACAGTTACATATTTGGGCTTTAGCTGTGCAGGAGCTTGCAGACAGAGAGAGAGACAGTTCTTTCATCATGAGCTGCTGGAAGGGGAACTTCCACATGGGCACCTAAATATCATTCGAATCTCTCTGAAAGGATGTTGTGTGAGTCAATGCAATTGTTCGCATGATTGTATATATGTTGCTCTGCATTACAAAGAGTAAACTTCTTATTCTTTACTGATCATCTGCGTGGCATATTTTCTTTCTCTGGCAAGACAATGGGTGGATTGATAAAATGTGAACTACATGTGATTTTCATTCCACCATACACTGGATTATATGAGTCTACACTTCTATATAATCCACTTCAAAGCAGATAATCTGGATTTATATGACTGTGCAGATGGGGCCAAATTGTGACTTTTATAGCCCCTTCTACACTTATCTGTCCAGGTTATCTGCTTTGAATTGGATTATATGGCAATCTTGATAATCTGGATTATATGACAGTGGAAAAAAACCCCAAATGTCTCAAAGAGCAATTTTGGCAAACCAAAATTAAGCAATATGCAACTTCTTCTTTAGCTAGTAATGTGGTGTAAACTTTAGGTTTGGCAGATATGGAGGGAATTGGGCTAGATTGGAAGGAAAAAGGCAGGATATACATTGAATAAATTAATCTATATCCCAGAATCCATTTGCACATATTTGCATATCCTTGTTCCTTCCTCACGTCTCCCTGTTGCCTTTCCTCACAAAATGCAGAACGTAACATGGATGGGACCTTGTCTTTTGCCTTTATTACTGTGCAAAGCTCCTGGCATGCTCATAACAATCATATCAAGTCTCCAATATGTCATCTTGACAGTTTCACATTAGGTTTGCTCATGACACACCAAAGTCAAACAATGTGACACAATTGGGAGGCAATCTCTGTAATATTCCCTCTTCACAGTCATGTATGTGGCACTATATTTTCTAATGTTTGTTTCATCACTACTGGAAACCATTTGTGAAAGTTGCCTGCACTGTACCTAGTAATAAAGGCTTCCTTTGGCAAAGGAATAGACCAATTTTACAATACATGTAGTACAGTGTTTGTCAACCTTTCTAATGCTGTGACCCCTTAATACAGTTCCTCATGCTGTGGTGACCCCCAACCATAACATTATTTTCGTTGCTACTTCATAACTGTAATTTTGCTACTTTTATGAATTGTAATGTAAATATCTGATATGCAGGATGTATTTTTATTCACTGGACCAAATTTGGCACAAATACCCAATATGCCCAAATTTGAATATTGGTGAGGTTGGGGCAGAATTGATTTTGTCATTTGGGAGTTATAGTTGCTGGGATTTAGAGTTAACCTACAATCAAAGACCATTCTGAACTCCATCAATGTTGTAATTGAACCAAAGTTGGCGCACAGAACTCCCATGATCAACAGAAAATACTGGAAGGGTTTGGTGAGCATTGATCTTGAGTTTTGGAGTTGTAGTTCACCTACAGCCAGAGAGCACTGTGGACTCAAACAATGATGAATCTAGACCACACTTGGCTCAATATGCCCAAATGTGAACACTGATGGAGTTTGGGGGAAATAGACCTTGACATTTGGGATTGTAGTTGCTGGGATTTATAGTTCACCTACAATCAAAGAGCATTTATTTATTTATTTATTTATTGTATTTATATAGCAATTTTCTCACCCTGAGAGGGACTCAAAGCGATGATAGAATTGGGTCAAACTTCCCACACAGAACTCCCATGACCAACAGAAAATACCTGAGGGATTTGGGAGGAATTGATAGTGATTTAGGAGAGAGCTCACCCCTCCCCACTTACAGTCTGTGAAACAGCCCTCCCCTTAGCTGAGAGGTCAGCTGAAAGGCCAGCCAATCACAGCAGGAGGAGGGCTTTTTGCCCTCTGTTTCCAAAAAGGTAGAGAAGGACTGGTGGAGTCTTCTCTTCCAAAGGGGTTCCTAAGGCCATCATGTGTTTTCTGATGGTCTTTGGTGACCCTTCTGAAACCCTTCCTACACTTCTTCACTTCACTTCACTTTATTTCTTAATTAGTCGCTCTCCACCAAGGTGCTCCAAGCGACTTACAATCTAAAATAGCATTTACACAATATAAAAACATTCAACATAAAAACATTCAACAGTGACTATTTGGCAAATTAGATCTGATTACTTAAATGCACAACCAAACAGCCAAGTCTTGAGTGCCTTTACAAAAGGTTGCAACTCCGACATTGCTCTAATGTATGGAGGCAATGAGTTCCACAGAATTGGAGCATAGGTCGAAAAAGCTCTACGCCTTTTAGCTTCCAGGTGTACCTCCCAAGGGCCCGGGATGTATAGGAGATTTTCCTGGGTGGATCGAGGTGACCACTGATGGAGAAAAGGAATGAGGCGGTCCCTAAGACTCCCCCCCCAGGGGTCGCGACCCCCAGGTTAAGAAATATTGATGTAGTAGTTTGAGCATTGTACAGGGTTAGTCAAAATGCATAGGCCAATAAGCCATTCAATTGAATGGCTTATTGGCCTATGCATTTTGACTAACCCTGTACTATGACTATGGGGACCAGGATTTGATTTGCTGTTTGGCCATAGAAATCCATTGGATGATTTTGGGTGAATCACAGAATCTCAGCCCCAGAAACCCCTTTAGAGTTGCCAAGAGTTGGAAACAATATGAAAGCACATAATAAAACACATTCATTTTACTTTTATTACTCAATCCACCCAAAGATGCATATTTCCTCCTCTTTCCCCTTTCATAACAATGGCCTGAATTCCATCATCAGTTCCATCTAGAGCAGTCCTGTGCATTCAGTACACTTTACTTATGTCTTGACTCACCATGGATTGACTCAGTAAATTTACTCTGCTTGGGGATTGACCAATATGATTCAGGACTATTTGAGAAGTGGGAACCACACGTATAAGAGAGAATTATGCTTATAAACAGAAGCTGGGGGAAAATACCACAGTGATGTCATAATGACAACAAGCAGAAGGGTATTTTCAGAGCTGTCACCTGGGTAACTCTAGCAGACATGTTCTGGAAAGCTATCTCAGCTCCAGTAACGATCCTTGTTTCTCATAGAGAATGTGTCATTAAGATAATTATGGAACCAACTATGAAATAGCAGTTTTCTTTGGAACACAAATGGTATCCAGTTTCTTGACAGTGTCTGATCAATGGTACATAACTGACTGCTAAAGACCTCATGTTGGATTCAAAAACCACACAAAAGAGGCCAGCACATGTAATTGCCAACTGTGTATTTACTCCAATGTAAGTTCTACTGAGTTATATTGGACTTACTCCCAGGTAAGTGTGCATAGGACCCCCTAGTGGTGCAGTGGGTTAAATCACTGAGCTGCTGAATTTGCTGACCGAAAGATTGGCGGTTCAAATCTAGGGAGCGGAGTGAGCTCCCACTGTTAGCCCCATCTTCTGCTAACCAAGAAAACATGCAAATATGAGTACGAGGGTTGATTGAAAAGTAATGCCTCCATCTTCATTACTTGGGTTTGGATGGGAATATTTTAATACATCAAACGTAGATGTAATCCTTAGAATGTGCTCTTTAACTATCACTATTCACTTTTCCACATAATCATGAGACAATTGAATACATTTCTGCCAACAATGAACAAGTTTTCTGAAGCTGTCATGGAAGAAGTTGACATTCTATTTCTTCAACCAGAGTCTCGCAGTTCTCTCATTCTGGGTACCCATCGTGCACAGATCTTCTGATAGCCAAGCAAAGCAATAATGTGACCCATATGTTCTTGTGAAATGCCAATTATGCATTTCGACGATCATCCTGAATCAATCTGTCAACCTTTTGCTTTTGAAACTCGATGGTTGCTGTCACAGGACATCCAACTCTTTGTTTGTTATGCAAGTCAGATGTTCCCACCTCAACATCTTTAAACTTACTTGCCCAATGACGCACAGTACTCACATTAACACAATCACCATAAACAGCTTGTATTCTCTGATTAATCTCCTTTGGGGTGACACCTTCTGCTGTCAAGAATTCAATGACTGCATGTGGCTTAAGTTGCATTGACCGATGTCTGCACAGGGTTCCATACTTTGCACTTTAACAACACAACCGTTCAATGCTAAGGCTTCCCGCCAAAATGGAACTGTAGAGGAGAGTCTACTGAACAAGCCAGTACCTGCCACATACCAGTACTCCCATCTGTGGAGGAGTTGTGAAGGTGGAGGCATTACTTTTCACTCAACTCTCATAGATCAATAGGTACTGCCTCAGCAGGAAGGTAACAGGACTCCATGCAGTCATGATAGCGACATGACCTTGGAGGTGTCTATGGACAATGCTGGCTCTTCAGCTTAGAAATGGAGATGAGCACCAACCCCCAGAGTTGGACATGACTAGATTTAATGTCAAGGGGAAACCTTTACTTTTACCTTAAGTGTGCATAATGCCAAAACACATTCAAATGAAGGCAAATCACAATGTACTCCGGATAGTTAATTTTGGAAGGCATTTTTTGCACTACACTTTAAAGCCTCCACAGTGTAAAGAGACAAAATTAATACCAATCAAAAGAGAAATTTGTATTTAGAATTCCAAATCTATCTATCTATCTATCTATCTATCTATCTATCTATCTATCTATCTATCATAGGGAAAATAATTTAAAATGGTGTTCATCCTTCCAGATATATTATGCAATCCCTTTTCTGCGCTCTCCCTTCACCCTGTTATCCTGTCTAGACATGGGAATAAGATTAGTAGTCTTAGGGGAGCTATCCAAACTACCAGGCTTATTTTAAAGGATAATATTCAGCACCTTGCACAATTCTTTTTTTAAAATTGCTATTCCAGGATAGACACACTATTGCAGTGATTCTCAACCTGTGGGTCCCCGGGTGTTTTGACCTACAACTCCCAGAAATCCCAGCTAGTTTACCAACTGTTAGGATTTTTGGGAGTTGAAGGCCAAAACATTTGGGGACTCACAGGTTGGGAGCCATTGCTCTACTGACTTAGACCAACTTAGATACTTCTCCTGCAGATGCTACCTAAGCCCCAATTTTCCTTTCTTTTTCTGATATGTTCTCAAGACTATGCTGACATCGCTGATCTGTTTCCTTTCCCTGCTTGCTACAGGTAAGTCCATCTATATAAATAAAAATGTAATGTTCATTTGTGGGATTAATATAACTCAAAAACCACTGGAAGAATTGATACCAAATTTGGACACAATACACCTATCAGGCCAACGAGTGACTGTCACTCAAAAAACACTAAAATTATTATTATTATTATTATTATTATTATTATTATTATTATCTTTATTTGTACCCCACTAGCATCTCCCAAAGGACTCGATGCGGCTTACAAAGGCCAAGGCCTCAAAACACAACACAACAATACAACACCTAAAGCAAAATTAAAAACAGTTAAAGCAATATTAACGACATGCAATAAACAATACATCAAAACACTATGAAAACTGGGCCAGGCCAGAGTAAGGGGTACAGGATTAAAAGTGCTGATGTGATAGGTGGTATGTGAGGACTGTAGGGCAAGTGCAATGTGCAGTGTGCAGCAATCTTAGTTCTACTAAAGTGCTTCTGGGACTTGTTATTGGAGATTCCTATTCTGGAAAGGCACATCGGAATAGTCAGGTCTTCAAGTTCTTTCTAAAGACTACCAATGTAGGGGCCTGTCTGAGATCTTTTGGGAGGGCATTCCAGAGTCGGGGGGGGGGGGGTACAGAGAAGGCCCTGTCTCGTGTCCCCACCAAGCGCCTGCGACGCAGGCGGAATCATGAGCAGGGCCTCTCCGGATGACGCAGCAGAAGAGACTTAAAAGACAAAAAAGAAAAATTACATTACAACACATGCACAAAACCATATATGTATATATGCAAACACACATATACACAAATATATATACATACACATATAGACACACAAAGCACATATACACAGACTGGGCCACAGCAATGCATGGCAGGGGATGGCTAGTAGAATATAATCCTTTAGGTGAGGGATGGGCAGTACACATGAATTATCCATCTGAATACTTTGGAGTTTCCTCTGCTCCAGTTTGCAGCAGTTACTACAGGCAGTAGTAGTGGTGGTAGGGATAATAATGACAGAACTAAAGCCACATCAACCCAAATAAAATAGTGGTGAAAAAGAAGACGAAAAGGAAGGAGAGGAGGAGGGGGGGGGGGTTCACTTTTTTGATCTTAGAAGAAGAGAAGACACCACCCCCACCAGAATACAAAACTCTGTTTCTGTATTAGCTAGCCCAGTAGATGGGTCCTTCAGTCCAGGCAACATTGGTGCTTGAGTATAGATCTATTGTCTAGTCAAGGGATTTCTAGTTCCATGTTCCATGTTTCCTTTTGTTCATGGCTCATGATTCCAAGTTTTGAAGACTGTTCCTGCATCTCATGTCTTGGATTTATTCTGGTTTTGTATTCCTGGTTTTTGATGTTACTCCTGTACTTTGATTTCTGTGGATTATTCCTGATATTTGGACTTCGAATGTTAAAGTCAACTGCAGTAGCCCTCAACAGAGAAACCACTCAGAGGGCAAGAGAGAGCCAATGCAGGCATGCATTACTAAGCCCACCATGTCTTAGGACTAGGACAATGCTTTCCAGTTTAGCCTTCCAGTTTTTTTTGAGTTAAGACCACCATTACTCCCATCCAGAACTTTGAAAAATGAATGTTGGGGAGTCCAGCTCCTAGAATCCCTTAACCAGAACTCTGTCATAAGGAGTTATAGCAGAACATATTGGAGTTCTGCTATAGCTCTGCTATTTCCAAAGAAGCCTGTACTTTATAAGAGATTAGCTTGGGGACCTGGCGCTACCCGGGTTATTAGAGAAAGTGGGTAATGGTGGTTCTGTATGCCAAGTTTGGTTTTTATTGGTCATTGGATGATGGTTGCATTGTTTTGAAGTCCCATCATCCATGGTCCACCCTCCTCCAAACAGCAGCAGGATATAGAGTGGGTCATGGGGGTTCTGTGTGGCAAGTTTGGTCTTTATTGGATGAGGGTGGCAGTGGTTTCAGTGAGTGAGTGAAGGTACTGCAAGTCCCATCATCCATGGCCCATCCTCCTTCAAACTGCAGCAGGATGTAGAGTGGGTCATGGGGGCTCTGTGTGCCAAGTTTGGACCTGGTCAGTGATTTGTAGGGGCTACAATGTTCTGTGGAAAGTGAATCGGGTGAAAGTACTGCAAATCCCATCATTTGTGGCCCATCCTACCCTAAACTGCACTAGCTTGTAAAGTTGGCCATTGTTTGGTCCTGATCTGTGCCAAGTTTGCCAAGTTTGGTCCTGATCCGTCCTTGGTGTGGGCCACAGTACTCTAAGGAAGTGAGTTAAAGTACTGCAAGTCCTGTCATCCATGGTCCATCCTTGCTGAAACTGCACCAGAATGTAGAGTGGGTCTTGGGGGGGGGGGGGTCTGTGTGCCAGGTTTGGTTTTGTTCTGTCATTGTTGAGGGCCACAAGGTGTTTTGGACTTCAACTCCAACCATTTCTGACAGCCTCAGGCCCCTTTCCTTTTCCCTCTGCTACCTCGGAATGTTGGGGGTGGTCAATCAGAGACCATATGCAAATTGTACCACAGTGGCAGCCAGTCAGAACGCTGCCACATACACCTCCCGTCCTCCGCATACAAACACTGACTTTTATTATATACATAGATAGATTGAGAGGTTGGCAACAACATGATGTGACAGAGGAGTAATCTTACTCAAGAATGAAGAAGATGGAACTGACCTTAGTTCTTCATATTATTATTTGGCTGTTTCTCCAATCTAGGCTTTTGCTTGCTGTGTGAACGCTGTAGCAGCACCAATTCCACATGTTCAGGGCCACCATATTCTTGCCCAAAGAAACAAAAGCATTGTCTCATCGTCACTACAGAATATTTATTAGGTAGGTATGGCACAGGTCTAGGCTATCAGAAGACCATCTCTTCCTTGGTAAGCCAATCGAAGATCTAAAATCTTTGAGAAGGGAGCATCTCTAGGTGCCACTATCTTCTGTGAGAACAGAAAGGAGTAGGTTGTGATGCTCTGGACCTATATAAAAATGTCATTGTGTTTATTAGATATATTGTGGTAAAGCATAATTATGCATGCAAACTATGGTTAACTATGGTTAAAGGGGTATGGAAGTTTCCCTACTAATAGAGATTGGAGTGGGTTGGGGGGGACGGGGGGGGGGTAGGGGAGGAAAGTTTTTTAAAAAATGGGTAAAAATGGGAAAAAAGGAAAAAAAGTTTATTGAAAAGAAAAAGAAAAAAAAGGAAAAAATAGTAACAAATATGTAAAAATAAAAATAAAATCTTCTTGTTGACTTCTGAATTCTTTTCCTGTCTGGGAAATTGATCTGTTGCATATAAATTTGCATACAAATGCCCTACAGATTGGACTTTACTAGACATTTTTTTCAAAAAAAAAAAAAGAAACCCTAGATGGACATGACGTAATTATTATGAGAAGACAGAGAGACTAATTACAATTTATATGTTTCTAAAGTCTTTCTAAAGTGTTTCCAAAGTAAGGTTCACTTGGAGCAGGGACTACTTAACCAGGGACCACTTGACCAGGGACCACTTTCCAACATTAGTACCAAAAGGGTTACAAATCAGTTTTTGGTGAACTTTAGATTCAGTTTAGTTATTTGGGGTGCTGATTCAGAAAACTGTAGTTTAGGGCAGGGCTTTTTACATTCTCTGCCATAGGCCTCCTTGCCTTCCCAAACTACATTTCCCAGAGTTCTGTGCTTTCTTTCCCAATGAACTCTGCTCGGTTTCCCCTCTCCTAACGGTGAGAGGTGAGGAGCCATTAATGGTAAGAGGCCATTAATTTAAAGAGGCATACTTTTTGGCTTTGCTTTGCTTCCTTGTGCTGAAAATAAAACTGACTTTTGGGAGGCTTCTGAAATTTACAAAATGCAAATGAAAAAGTATAGGGTAAGTTTCGATTCTTAAGTTTTTGGCATGGCCCCGACCATGTGTTTGATATTGCCTCATAGGTACAAATGTGACAAATCTGATTATATATATATATATATATATATATATATATAGTATAAGGAGCGACTTGAGAAACTGCAAGTCGCTTCTGGTGTGAGAGAATTGGCCGTCTGCAAGGACGTTGCCCAGGGGACACCCAGATGAATTGATGTTTTATCATCCTTGTGGGAGGCTTCTCTCATGTTCCTGCATGAGAAGCTGGAACTGATAGAGGGAGCTCATCCGCCTTTCCCTGGATTCGAACCTGCGACCTGTCGGTCTTCAGTCCTGCCGTCACAGGGCTTTAACCCTCTGCGCCACTGGGGGCTCCCACAAATCTGATATGACTTATGAGGACTAATGAAAAATGCACACTTCTAGTAAGCATCCTCGTGTTTTTGATAAAGCACACAATAATAATAATAATAATAATAATAATAATAATAATAATAGTATTAATAGTAATATTAATAATAATGGACAGAATTCACTTAGAAACACAGGTCTAGGCTATCAGAAGATACATATGTCTTTGTATGAGGACATAGATTTGTGGGAGATGGAACAGAGCATTTCTACGTATTTTCTTTCAGTGTCATGTAGGGCAGCAATACAAGTGACAAATACAATGAACTACGAGTAACCAAATGCTTAACCTGCAAATGTGGAGGGAATGGCTAGACTACATGTATGCTGATGCTGTTGTTGTTCTTCTATGGAAATCCCAGGGAATGAAAGATGGATGTCTACATACAAAGGTTGCACCAGGAAAAGCTACTGTTTCCCACCTTCCACGACCTTTACTTTTCCTTCTCAGCGCAAACGGAGAGCTGCGATGTGTTGCACTAAGCCTCTCTGCAACAGGGGAACTGTCAAATGTGAGTGTCTGAGCTTTTAAACTCCCCCTTCTTCTTCTTCTTCTTCTTCTTCTTCTTCTTCTTCTTCTTCTTCTTCTTCTTCTTCTTTTAAAGCTGATACTGATGAAAATGGTTCCCAACAAAGAGACTGCTTCCTAGAGAATTATTCTTACAGTTAGGTTGACTAAGATGCACCGAATGCTGGGTTGATTACGTTTAGTACTGCAACTGGGCAATTTCAAACTCTCTGGATCAGGCATGTCCAAAGTTTGGCCAATTGTGCCCCCTGTTTAAATTTCCCCTGGCCCACTCATACAATCATAGAGTTGGAAGAGACCTCATGGGCCATCCAGTCCAACCCCCTGCCAAGAAGCAGGAAAATTGCATTCAAGGCACCCCCGACAGATGGCCATCCAAACTCTGTTTAAAAGCTTCCAAAGAAGGAGCTTCCATCACACTCCGGGGCAGAGAGTTCCACTGCTGAATAGCTCTCACAGTCAGGAAGTTCTTCCTAATGTTCAGGTGGAATCTCTGAACATTATAGGTAAAGGATTAAAAGAGAGGCAAGGAGTAACAATAAACTTCACTTCTATTTTTCCATTACCACTATTTCTTCATTCCTTCTACTTTCAGTTTAGACTCTGAAGGCCATTGCTGCTTGCAGAATTCCCAGAAGTTACTTTTTGGATGATATATCCCAGAATCCCCCAACCAGAATGCTGGCTGGGGAATTCTGGAGTGGTAGTACCACAAGAATAATTTTTGCAAGCATTGAGTGATACAGTAAAAAAAAAACCCAGACATTCACAAGGGAAGCAGTCAGATGCTTGAGAAAAATCCAGATGGAATCTCCTTTCTTGTAGTTTGAAGCCATTGTTCTGTATCCTAGTCTCCAGGGAAGCAGAAAACAAGCTTGCTCCCTCCTCCCTATGACGTCCTCTCACATATTTATACATGGCAATTAGGCTTGGTTGATCCAGTTCGTTAATTTCTTAATTCGTTATTAATTGTTAAATAATTACCTTTAGAAGGGATATCGATGCGTTTTGGCAACCCAGAAGTGTTTTTGTCATATCGAAGCCGCGCCCCCATCTTCCTTACGACTTCCACCAGTGAATCGTAAATGCTGGGGGCGTGGCCTTTAGGAACAGCTGTTCTTGCCCACGCCCATCTCCTTCCTCTTTGCATTGGCGGCTTTGCGAGGTGGGCATGACTACCTCCCTGGCGACAGGCGGCGATGCGGAAGAGCTGGGCGTAGCCACGGCCACCTCGCAATGCCGCCGATGCAAAGAGGAAGGAGGTGGCCGTGGTCAAGCACAGCCCTCCTCGGAGGCCTCGCCCCCAGTGACCTCAAAGGAGTGCTGTGCTTGGCCACGCCCACCTCTCCCTTGGACAGCTTGCCAGGGAAGAGAAAGAAAGGTGAGAGATTTTAAAAGTGTTAGTTTTAAAATCTCCAAGGAGCGCTGTGCTTGGTCACTGGGTGCGAGACCTCCAAGGAGCTTGCTTGACCATGCCCACCTCTCTTTTCTGCAGCAAGGGATGGAAGGGAAGATTTTAATGGTTCTGGAGGGAGGGAAGGGCACCTTCCATTACCGAAACAAAGGAAACGATTCGTATTTCCTGCTAATTTTGATCTTTTTTTAAAGAAAATTTCGGAAATAATTTAAAAATCGAACCTCCAGCACCCCCTACATACGAAACGAGTTTAGAACCATTTTTTTTCTTGATCAACCAAGCCTAATGGCTATCATGTCTCTTCTCAGCCTTCTCTTCTTCAGGCTAAACATGCCCAGCTCTTTAAGCTGCTCATTATAGGGCTTGTTCTCCAGACCCTTGATCATTTTAGTCACCCTCCTCTGGACACATTCCAGCTTGTCAATTGTGGTGCCCAGAATTGGACACAATATTTCAGGTGTGGTCTAACCAAGGCCGAATAGAGGGTTAGCATGACTTCCCTGGATGCAGACACTATACTCCTATTGATGGAGGCCAAAATCCCATTGGCTTTTTTTAGCTGCCACATCACATTGTTGGCTCATGTTTAACATGTTGTCCACGAGGACTCCAAGATCCTTTTTCACACGTACTGCTCTCGAGCCACGCACCCCCCATTCTGTATCTTTGCATTTCATTTTTTTCTGCCTAAGTGGAGTATCTTGTATTTGTTCCTGTTGAACTTCATTTTGTTAGTTTTGGCTCACTCTCTAATCTGTTAAGATTGTTTTGCATTCTGCTCCTGTCTTCTGGAGTATTGGCTATCCCTCCCAATTTCGTGTCATCTGCAAACTTGATGATCATGCCTTCTAAGCATTCATTTAAGTAATCTCAGGTTTCCCTCCTTCCCTTGCTTCTTTCCTTCCTCCCTTTCTTGACTTCCTTCCACTCTTTGTTCCTTCTTACCTTCCTTCTTGGGGTTCAGGGCCCCAGAAAAGGTCAACTCTTCAAGAGTAGAGAAAAGAGATGTCAGCCTCTTTTGTCCCTTCACCCCGAATAAGTGTTGCCTTCTCCTCAGGTGACTCTGGTCTTGGGCATCTCATCCCAGTGGCCCTTTGTCTCTTTTCCCCTGCAACTTTTCTTTATTTCTTTGAAAGAAAGGTTCGCCAGTTGCCCTGCTTGCTCCAGACACTGGCTGCTACCATTGCTGCTGCTGCATGTCTGGGAAGAGAGGCTTTTCTCCCTTCCTTCCTTCTCTGCCCCACCTAGTTTTCCAAAAAGGCTGCCCCTCGCTGCAGCTGCTCCCTTTGGAAGAAAAGGAAAAGGCCAAGCTGCAACAATAAGCCCTTCTGCCACAATCAAAGCCCTCCCGGCAGATGGCCATGCCTCCCTTCCTGAAAAACCTCCAAAGAAGGAGATTCCACCAGGCTCTGAGGCAGCATATGCCACTTCTGAATTGACCTGAAGTCACATAACAATCCTAGTTTTCCAAAAAGGCTGTCCCTTGCTGCAGCTACTCCCTTAGGAAGAAAAGGAAAAGGCCAAGCTGCAACTATAAGCCCCTCTGCCACAATCAAAGCCCTCCCGACAGATAGCCATGCTGCCCTTCCGGAAAAACCTCAAGAGAAGGAGATTCCACCAGGCTCTGAGGCAGCATGTGCCACTGCTGAATTGACCTGAAGTCACATAACAACAATCCTAGTTAATGTATTGTTGAAGGCTTTCATGGCCAGAATCCCTGGGTTGCTGTGAGTTTTCCAGGCTGTTCCATGTTCCAGAGACATTCTCTCCTGATGTTTCATCTGCATCTATAGCAGGCATCCTCGGAGGTTGTGAGGCCTAGTTAATTTGACTCTTTCATCAGCCAAAAGCAGGCCCACATTTCCCATTGAAAGACTGTTACATTTACACTGGCTGAAATGGTTCTTCCAATAATTAAATCTGCAATACATTAAAATCTGAATATATGTAGCCAAGCAATGTTTGAGCCTCATCTGAAGAACACACATTTGCTTTTCCCTGCTGTGCTGGTATAGCTGTACCAGGAGCTTCAGCTTCATTTTTTTTCTATTGAGTGTTTGCATATATTCCAAGGTTACATGCATTTGCAACAAGGTGGCTTCCCTTGGTTTGCATTCATAGGGCTAGCCACCTGTCTATCATTGTTAAGTTTTGGTTCTGCCCCTTTCCCCAGGGCCATGGGAAGAGAGGGAGCCATTTTTAGTTCAGTCTTATAGTGGAAAGCTAAGCTACAGGACATGGATTAGCTCCATCTGGAGAACAAGTCCTATGAGGAGCAGCTTAAAGAGCTAGGCATGTTTAGGCTTCAGAAGGGAAGGCTGAGAGGAGACATGATGGTCATGTATAAATATGTGAGAGGAAGTCATAGGGAGGAGTGAGCAAGCTTGTGTTCTGCTGCCCTGGAGACTAGGATGTGGAACAATGGCATCAAAGTACAGGAAAGGGGATTCCACCTGAACATGAGGAAGGACTTCCTGTGAGAGCTGTTCAGCAGTGGAACTCTCTGTTTCAGAGTGTGGTGGAGGCTTTTAAGCAGAGGCTGGACAGTCATCTGTTGGGAAGTGATTTGAATGTGATTGTCCTGCTTCTTGGCAGGCTGTTGGATGGCCCATGAGGTCTCTTCCAACTCAATGATTCTATGATGGCATTTACCACTTTCTGTTTTGTATCACCCATTTCATTTTGCAAGAAGATATGCAGGATATTGCTCCTAACAGTAAATGTGATTCTTCCCAGTGCCACCAATGAATACCAAGCCAAATGGGCTACTCTGTTCTGGATGCTTCTCAAAACAATCTATGTGCAAGCCCACGGAGACCTTAAAATGTCATGGAAAAGAGAGCAAATGTATCTACTACGATATGTCTGTGCAACAGGGTAAGGACTGAGTGGTGAAAACAGAAAGAGAGAGGGAGAGGGAGGGAAACAAACAAATCTGGGTAATTTAGCTAAAACAGATAGTGGAATTTTGTTTGTTGTTTGGGAAGTCTTTTTTGTGTAGGATCATAGCCCAACATTTAGAAACAAACATCTTGAAAAGCTTTAGAGCTTTACTTTTTGGAATACCGTGGTTTCTCCATTTCTGTTCCATATGGGTAAAACTTTCAGGGAACTTTTTATGATCGCCTGGCTCAAACTTTTTATCTCTGCCAGGAATAAATTATACTTTCCTTGAGATCAACAGGGGTAAAGCAGTTACTGCCTCGCCAACATCCAAACATCCTATAACTGTGTTACTGTTTATATAACCCATCCATATCCTCGGGCCTTTTGGAGATCCCAGTCAAAACTAGGCTGAGTGTTACCCAAAGGACATTTTCTTTGGCTGCTTTCAGATGATGGAATGATGCACCAGAGAAATATGTCGGCTGGAGACAATCTCTGAATTTAAAACAGCAGTAAAGACCAGCCTCTTCTAGCAAGCCCATCCAGATAATATAACACAGGGGGTTAAACCACCAGCTGCAAAAACTCTTGCCAATCAAAAAGCTGGCAGTTCAAAGCCACGGGTTGGGGTGAGCTCCTTCCATCAGCCCTAGCTTCTGCCTACCTAGGAGTTTGAAAATAATAATGTGAGTTGATCAATTTGGCAGGGAGGTAAAAGGAGCCCATGAAGACATGCCGGCAATTCAGTCAGAAGGTGTCCACAGACAACAGGCTCCTCGGCATGGTAAATGGAACAAGAGCACCTCCCCATGGCCGGAGTTGAGCACAGCCTCCAGATGCCAGAGATGAAAAGGGGGAAGCCTTTGCCTCTGTCTGTGTACTGTCTGTCTTTGTTGTTAATTGCATAACAGCATTGAATGTTTGCCATATATGTATTCTGTAATTCACCCTGAGTTTCTTGTGGAGGGTGGAATATAAATAAAGATTATTATTATTATTATTAATTTATGAATTTGAAAGGATCTCTTGGTATATTTTAATGCATATTAAATTATTATTATTATTATTATTATTAATAATAATAATAATAATAATAACCACAACAACTTTATTTTTATACCCCGTCTCCATCTTTCCAAAGGGACTTGGGGTGGCTTACAAAGAGACCAAGCCCAGTCATTCAGAGTTAAAATATAACACATTAAAATGCATAAACAACAGCATAAAACAAAACAAAAACAACATTATAACAACTATAAAAGCAACCATGAAACCAACAACTAATGAATCTGCAATAATGATGAGTTTCTGGGTTATAATTGATGTTATGTGTTGTGTTAGGTGTTGCTGTTCCCCACCCCAATCCATAGAGAGATGATGATCATGAGACCCCTTAAATGATAGTTATTGGCATAGTGGTTAGTTTGTTTTGCTTTGAGTATTGCATGGCATATAGTAGAACAGGGTTCTAGAAACTCAGTGGATAACTTTGGCCCAGTCACTCTTCTTTTTGCAGGCCTACCTACCACACAAGGATCAAGTAGGAATTAAAAAACCCATCCCCATGGTTTTTAGCTCATTGTAGGAGGGATGGGATCCAAAGACAGGATCTAAATAACTTATTAAGGCACAAATACAGAAAGGGGGACCTAGCTTGAAAGTGATACCTGTGAAAAGGATCTGGGGTCTTAGTGGATCTCAAGCTAAACAAGAATCAGCAGATTAATATGGCAACCAAAAAAGCCAATACTGTTCTTGGCTACATAAATGCTGGAATGTAAAATATCCAGATTTGGAGTAGTAGTCCCACTTACTTTGATCAGATGTCTCCCAGGATACTATGCCCAACTGAAGAAGGATATTGACAAGCTGGAACATGATCAGAGAAAGGTGACCAAGATAATAAATGTATTTATTTATTTTGTATCAAAAGCATTGCATAAATTCATATAAAACTGATAAAAATAGAAGGAGCACAAGCAGCTAAATATCTTTTGACCGAAAATGGGCAACAGCAACAGCATTGCCTGTAGCCGCCAACAATTCTTCCTCTGTACATGAGGCAGGGCATAGTGGACAAGCATGCAGATGTGGAATTGTTTGTCCTGCTCCACAGTCACACAAGGTGTGGGGTTCTTTTAGGTAGTGCCATTTTGCCAGGTTGTCTTTTGATTTGCCACTCCACTTCTGAGTTTGAATAAAAGGTATAGAAATAACTTAAGGTAAAAGGCAAAGGTTTTCCCCTGACATTAAGTCCAGTTGTGTCCGACTCTGGGGGTTGGTGCTCATCTCCATTTATAAGCTGAAGAGCCAGCGTTGTCCATAGACACCTCCAAGATCATGTGGCCAGCATGACTTCATGGAGCGCTATTACCTTCCCGCCGGAGCGGGGCTAACAGCGGGAGCTCACGCTGCTCCCCAGATTTGAACCTGCGACCTTTTGGTCAGCAAGTTCAGCAGCTCAGCACTTTAACCCATTGTGCCACCGGGGGCTCAGTAACTTAATAACTTAGGGACTAGATATGCTTAGTTTGGGGAAAAGAAGCCAGAGAGGTGTCATGATAGCCATCTTTAAATATCTGAAGTAATGCCATATAGCAGATGGAGCAAGCTTGTTTTCTGCTGTTCCTGAAATTAGAACAAGGTTCAGTAGATTCAAATTACAAAACAAGAGATCCCACTTAAATATTAGATGGATTTTTTTATTGTAAGACCTATTTGATAGTGGAATGGATTGCTTCATATGGTGGTGGACTGACTCTCCATCTTTGGAGGTCCTAAAACAGAGGCTGGATCATATTTTTCACGAGTACTTTAGTTGTGCATTCCTGCATGGCAGTGGCTTGACTAGATGGCCCTGGTAATTCCTTCCGAATCTAGACTGAGTGATTCTATGAAATTAATAACAGAGATATGTTCACAAAGGCTGACTTCTCCCTCTTTTTTGTCCTAGGTGACCAGGTGTACACTTTTGCTAAACGTGGCTGTGGGACCAAGTTCGCCTGTTTGAACAAACCCTATATTGGGGGTATCCCTGGACTGTTTGTAGAGATGATGAAAACTGCTCAGTGTACTCTACCTGCAAGAGGATTCACATGATTTGTTTTTCAACAATCGAAACTGGCTAAATTGAACATTTGCAGGAGCATTCCTCGAGTGTTTAAAAATATGTATATGCATTGTATCAGATATCATTCTTATTAAGTGTTTTTCATTTTCGCAGTTTTATGAGAGAATATAATTTGAGCACTTTTCTTTGTGAATGACTGAATCATGTCATATAAAGAGACTTTCCTTTATTACTTTTGGGGTGTTTCTAAGTCATTGTATGTTCCCTTTTTCCGGTTAACATGCAATCTTCGGAATTCTGGCAACATGCGCTGTCCAGAATATTGGAAAGTTACTTTTTTGGACTGTATCTCCCAAAATTCCCTTCTGATCATACTGGCTGCAGGATTGTGAAAACTGTAGTTCAAGCCTTCCAACATTTCTAAGCTCTGTGCTTCTGTGGGGAAGAAAAACACAACTTTTGTCCACTTTTTGGAACAGTCCATTATTGTCAGCTTCACTTTATAGGCTTTCAAGTTATTATCAACTTATGGTCATCCTATCATAGGTATTTTTAGAAGATTTGATCAGAGGGGATTTGTCATTGAATCCCTATGATTTCCAAAGGTCAGCCACCAGTTTTCTGTGGCTGAATGATATGAACTGGGTTGTTGTAGGTTTTTTGGACTGTATGGCCATGTTCTAGATGTATTCTCTCCTGATGTTTCACCTGCATCTATGGCAGGCATCCTGAGAGGTTGTGAGGTCACAACGTACAACAACCCAGTGATTCCGGCCATGAAAGCCTTTGACAATACAATGATATGAACCCCAGTCCCTCAGAATCCTAGTCCATCAAGGTGGCACAATGGGTTAAACCCTTGTGCTGCTGAACTGCTGACCTGATGATTGGCAGTTCAAATCTGCAAGACAGGATGAGCTCCTGTCTGTCAGCTCCAGCTCCTGCCAACCTAGCATTTCAAAAACATGCAAATGTTATCTGGTTATCCTTTTAACTATCTGGTTTTGTGCCTTGGATTATAGATTGGAAGAAAGGTAGCATAAAACAACAACATTGTGTTGTAAAAAAAAAAAAAGGAAAACATGCAAACATGAATAGATAAATACTTCAGTGGAAAAAGGCAAAGGGATGCTCCAAGCAATCTTGCTGGCCACACAACCAAGAGGTGACAATGCAGGCTCTTTGGTTTGAAAATGGAGGAAGGCACCTCCCCAGAGCCAGAGATGAGCACCGCCTCCAGAAGCAGAAAATGCAAGGAGAAACCCCTGCCTTTGTTTGCATTTGTTTATCTCATTGTATATAATGCTAAATGCATTGAATGTTTGCCTATGTATTGAAATGCTGGAGGGCCAAAGTTTGTCCATGCCTCATTTAGAGTGTATCATGCAAGAGAGAGAAAGTGTATTTGTGTAGGAAATTTTTATTTACTTGAAAACATGACAAGCCAACGCAAATGCAATTGGAACCTCTCCTGCCCATTCTCATGTGTGGTGTTTGGCTATTTGCCCCAAAGTCCTGCCCTAATTGCACCGCTACAAAGCAGTCCTTGGGAGCAATTGTTCCTTTTGGCAAGCCAACAATATTCATGTGACAGGTAAGAATCTTGTTGGTGTCAGACATATGCATAAGTTTCCTTATGCACCTGGCTGTGCTATTCATCAGCGCCTTCTCCATTGCACAGTGGGACAATAAGAAGGAATGTTGGCTGATATACAATTGGCTACACAATCTTTACATTCAGTAGAAGGGTGGTGTAGTGCAACCCATCATGCTAAGTGTATATTTACCCAGTACAAGCACAATGTCAGATTTCTATCAGTATGTTCTAAATTAATAGGGAAGATTTTGTCCTCTCCTTATTAACTTGTGTTAACTGATCATTTTTGACATGGAGTTTTGACATGTTAACATCACCTTCCTTAGGATGGAATGTTAAGGATGGAATAACTTATGCATTTTCTTTATATTGCCTATATGTCCTAGTAAGTTCCTCTGAATTCAGGACTTATGCTGAGATAAATGTCTATAGTAGTGGTTCCCAACCTATTATGACTAGGGTGCACTTTGACCAGGGCCCACTTGACCAGGGTCCACTTTGACCAGGGCCCACTGGTCAAAGAGGACCACTTTGACCAGGGACCACTTTAACCAGGGACAACTTTGACCAGGGCCCAGGGCCCACTTTGATCAGGGCCCACTGGTCAAAGAGGGCCACTTTGACCAGGGCCCAGTTTGATCGGGGACCACTTTGACTAGGGACGACTTTGACCAGAGAGCACTTGAATGGGGACCACTTTGATCAGTGACCACTCTGCAATATTGGTACCAAAAGGGGTGGGGCCGGTTAACTCTGTGGACTAGAGTGGAAATAAAATGAAGAGGAAGGAGGTTCGCGGACCAGATTTTTGTTCTTGCAGCCCATTTCTGGGCTGCGGCCCACAGGTTGAGAACCACTGGTCTATAGGATTGCACTGCAAACATAGTGTTTTATTCCTTTTGCCCTTTCAATACAGCAGAGTTGAACCACTCATCCACTCAAAGTCTGTCCTGTTGGCCTTAGTCCCAAAGGGAGCTAGCTGTAGGTCCATTCATTTGTCTTAACGTGTCGCAATGGTCACTAAGCCTGGAACAGGTGCCGATTTAACTCTGTGATTTATCTTCTCTGGAGACGAATGGACCAGGAACTGTTCCATGCCCCCATCCTTCTTTCTTGCCCCACCTTTCCAGGTCTGAAACTATAAATCCAACCATCTACACTAAACTCATCACCCTTTGCGCAACTGGACGCATTCACTTCTTTCTTTTTGTGTGTGTTCAGAAGAAGGTTCAGATGTTTCTTACCATCTATGTCTTCTCCATCCTGCTTGTTACAGGTAAGTTCATAGAGTATTACTCTGTTAGGACCACACTGTAGTAAAGACCCAAAAACTTCCTAACAGCTGGTAAACTGGCTGGGATTTCTGGGAGTTGAAGTCCAAAACACCTGGAGGACCAAAGGTTGGGAATCACTGCTTTAATGGATACTAGGCCTGTCTCTGCTCTACAGAATGACTTGTTTACTGTCAGAATTTCTCAATGGATTTTGGTCATTGTTTGATTATAAAATCAGAGAGCACTGTGCATATAATATACTATGGTAAATGACTTAGCCCTTACTGTCATCAATGGTAACCGATAAAATAACAGCACAAAATACGGAGCATAATATGGCCACAATATAGATACTATAATGTATCAAGAAAAGCAAAAAGGATACAACTACCATTTTGGGTAGCATTGAATTTAAAGCCATATGTTTGAGGTAAGAATATGCATGCACACCTGCCTACAGAGCTATTCTCAAAACCTAAATGTCCTCCTTGTTTGTTTGTTTTCTTAGTCCTGATTTCTTTTAATCTTAGGGTGGGATGAGAGGGTGATTCAATCCTGTGCTTCTCCATTTCTCAAGTAACGAGATTGGTGAATGAATGAGCATATGTGTACATGTGCCTAGTAGAGAAGAAACATGATTATTTCATTCTTACATGAGTGGATTTGGAGGAGGGGGGTTCAAATAATTCTGGTACTATTCTCCTTGCTGCAGGAGAAAGTAAACATTCCTCTGCAGTATTCTCTGAATGTCCTGAAATGTTGCAAAGACATTATTCTTTGTAGAAAAATACACAGGCTGCATAAATATATCACTTGCAGTTGTTCTCCCACTCCCTTCAATAAACTATCTTCAAAGCCATACATTGTTCTTAACAAGTTGCTGGAGAGTGTGGTTGTGAGTGAATATTAGGCTTGGGCGATCCTGATCATTATTTTCATTACTCGTTATTTATTCGTTATTTTTTAAGAATTAGAAGCGATATTGCAGGCAACCAGGGCAGGGGAACTGTAAGATTACTTTTGAAATCTTACAGTTCCCCTGCCCTGGCTGCCTGCAAAGGGCAATGGATGGCTGGGGGATGAGGTGGGCGTGGCCTTCAGGAGGAGCCGGGAAAGGCCAAGCCCACCTCATTAACGAATTGATTCGTAATTAACGAAATTTTGTAAATTTCAAAATTTTGAAATTGGAAATTTTGGAAGTCCAAAAAAAAAAAAAATGAAACGCCAGTGCTCCCTAGAAACGAAACGAGTTTAGAACCAATTTTTTCCTTGATCGCCCAAGCCTAGTGAATATGAATCCTGCTGTCTTCTGATAGTGGGGCACATCAAGTCATTATTGCCTATTGCAATGGCAAAGGGACGGATGCATCATCAGGCACTAACAAATTATTCAACATCTTGGAAATCCTTCTTTTGGAGATGCTACATTGCTTCAGAGGTAGGTTTGGAGCATTTTTAGTTGCCGTGATGGTGAAATGATCAGAAACGTGTAATTATGGTGTTGTATGCTAGGTTTACAATACTGTAATCATGGAAAAAATTGCCCTGTGCACAAGTTTTGTGCAAATTTTGTGCAAAATAATTCCTTCAGCACATGATATGATGCACAGGTATGGTAAGAAAGTTGTACAATATCCCCATTGGTTGATTATTCTGTATTTTCCCCAGAAACAAATTCTGCGGAAAAAACAGAATTTTCCACACAGCCCTATAACCCAGAATATCAAGAAAATCCCACAATATCTGCTTTGAATTGGGATATCTGAGTCCACACTGTCATATATTCCAGTTCAAAACAGATATTATGGGATTCCCTGCTTTGATATTCTGGGTTATATGGCTGTGTAGAAGGACCCTGAGATATATTCTAGATTGGACCTAGATTTATGTTCACACAGTTGAGACGATGGAAAGAGAGTCTATGCAGGAACTTCTTGCACCATCTCCTCTGACCTCTGTTCCCCCCAAAATCAGGCAAAGGGCTTTCTATAGATGCAGTTCTTCTACTTATGATTGTTTTATTGCCTTCAGGCCTGAATTTATCCTAGTGAAGGTTTGTTAGTGGTGGGTTTCATCCAAGGCTGGAAGTATGTGATCTTCACAAGCTTCCCCAATGGGTTTTCATAGCTGAGCAGAGATTTGAACCCTGATGTCCCAGAGTATGAGAACGATAAACTTTGATATATTGACTTTAACTTGAAGCAGAAAAACCACTGTATGTAATAACTGCTATTCTGAGCTACTTCTGGATTTTTATGTCATTGTCTTCTCCCAGGTGTTTGCTTGCAGTGTGAATACTGCAGTAGCGGCACCGAAACATGCACTGGTGTAGCGCACGTCTGCAAACCATCTGAAAATGCCTGCATTACCCTCTCTGTGGAGACCACCATTGGTAGGTGACTTTGCTGTCCTCAGAGCAGAGAGTTATATCATTCATAACAGTAATGTTTTCCTTTGTAATTTGTTTTTCTTCCTTTCCTGATGGTATTGCCCTCAGGCTGAAATCCAATTGTTGGTTCCAGATAAAGTAGAGCTACTGGATACATAGGCACTTGGATTCATACTCAACCTATATGGTAGTTCCATGGAACCAATGCATTGACTCCAGCTGGGGTGAAAAACTCAAGCTACTGCAAGGTCCCTCGGCCCTTCCAAACAGCTATATAACCAAGGATATCAAGGCAGAAAATCCCACAATATCTGCTTTGAACTGGGATATCTGAGTCCACACTGCCATATATTCCAGTTCAAGGCAGATAATGTGGGATTTTATTCAGCTGTGTGGAAGGGGCCTCAGTCTCATTCCAGGAAAGTGGCTGAGAAGGACAACATGGTTGATCATATCAAAAGACTGAGGCCCCATCTACACTGCCACATAATCCAGTTTCTGAATCCAGATTACCTGCTTTGGGATGTATTATATGGTAGTGTAGACTCATATAATCCAGTTCAAAGCAGATAACCTGGATTCAGAAAATGGACTACATGGCTGTGTAGCTCTAACCTGAGACAGCTAGTAGAAACAACAGGTGCATAGTAGGCTTGGGTAACCACGGAAAAATTTGGTTCTAAACTCGTTTTGTTTTTAGGGGGCCCTTGCGTTTCGTTTTTTTTTAAGAATTCCGAAATTTTCCTTTTAAAATTTTTGAAATATACGAAATTTCGTAAAATTACGAATTGATTCGTTAATGGCAGACGCAATTGCGCAATATGCTAAAAAAAACCTCCAAATGGAACAGGGGGAACTTCTGAAGCTTCCCTCTCCCTCTGTTGTTGACTGTTGATGTGATAAAACAAACAACAACTATATTATATTATATTATTATTATATTATATTGTTGTATATTATATTATTGTATATTATATTATTATATATTATATTATTATAATATTATTATATTATATATTATTATATATATTATATATATTATATTATATTATTATAATATTATTATATTATATTATTGTATATTATATTATTATAATATATTATATTATATATTATATATTATTATATTATATTATATTATAATATACAATTATAATATAATATACAATACTATATTATAATAGTATTATAATAATATAATATAATATATTATTATATTATTATATTATATATTATATTATAATTGTATATTATATTATATTATATTTTATACTAGCTGTACCTGGCAACGCATTCCTGTGGCATAGAGTGAGGGTATGAAAAATAAAGTAATGAGAAATTTTGGGCAAGAAGGATGCCAGGAGAAAGAGGAGGGAGGGGGGAATGTGGGATTTGCCAGCTGGAAGGAAGGAAGGAAAGAAGGAAGGAAGGAAGGAAGGAAGGTAGGTAGGTAGCCCAGTGCAGCCCAGAGTGAGGCAAGAAGAAGCATGAGGAAAGAGGAGGGAAGCAGCAGAGCAAAGGGACCGGAAGTGGGGTAAATGCGAGATTGTAAAACTTGCACCAGACATACGAAAATAATTACGAAATAATTACGAAATAATTATGAAATAATTACGAAAATTGGAAAAATTGTTTCGATTCTTAATTACTCCTCACACTATTCCTGCATGGCTCAATATTGGATCGTAAGCTAATTTAAATACAAATTAATAACGAATAAAGAAATTAACGAACTGGATCGCCCAAGCCTAGTGCATAGGGTTGTTGTAGATTTTTTCGGGCTATATGGCCATGTTCTAGAGGCATTCTCTCCTGACGTTTCGTCTGCATCTATGGCAAGCACCCTCAGAGGTAGTGAGGTGTAGATGCATATTCCCTACATACACTTTCCAGTTCAGGTTGTCCACCAAGGTTGTCCACCGTAGCTAGAAATCAGATTGAAATGTATCTATACAAACCATCTCATCCAGAAATCAGAGAATGATGGTATGTTTTCCCCTCCTGCATGATAAACATTCAGGACATGACAAATGGTTGGCAACATATAAGGGCTGCACCAAACTGAAGCATTGTCTTCCATCTCCCATGAGCTTCACCCTCCCTTCGCAGCGCAGACGGAAAGCTTCCATGTGCTGCCGCAAGGATCTTTGCAACAGTGGAAAAGTGACACGTAAGTGCAGCAATTTTTTAAGCCTCCCCATCATCTCTTACTCAAGAAGAATTTCAACCTATAAACACCACCAAATTGTAGTGATGTGATCTCATTTTATTTGCCGTGGTTCTAACCTATAGAATCCTGGGATTTGGCAAATTAAGGAGGAGCATTTAGAAATCTCACTGAACCAGATCACAAAATTCCATAAGATGATTCATGGCAGATAAAGTGGAATTATAGAGCTATAAATATGAAGTGTTAATGAGTCCCTCATAGTGGACTATTGTCCCTGGATTGGTCCAGATTTTGGGCTGATTTGAGCTGTCCATTCAAGCATTTGGGGGTTTCATGAGATCACAGCTTCCATTTTGGATCTTCTAGACTGCACATTTTATTTTGGTTCTTGAAGCCTTGCAAAATGATTTAATTTCTGTTATGTTGGCTGTGTTACTGCATTGGAAGATGGAGCGACAACAGCATCCCATCCCATTCCAGTTCTCTGAAACTGACCAGCAATCTATATAAATAAAAATGTAAGGTTCATTTGTGGGATTAACATAATTCAAAAACAACTGGACAAATTGCCACCAAATTTGGCCTCAAGACACCTACTAACCCAAGGAGTGACCATCACTAAAAATTATTTTGTCATTTGGGAGTTGTAGTTGCTAGGATTTATAGTTAACCTAGAATCTGAACTACACCAATGATGGAATTGAACCAAACGTGGCACACAGGAGTCCTATGACCAACAGAAAACACTAGAAGGGTTTGGTGGGCATTGAGTTTGGGAGTTCTAGTTCACATACATCCAGAGAGAACTGTGGACTCAAACAATGATGGATCTGGACCAAACTTGGCTCGAATATTCCATATGCCCAAATATGAACACAGATGGAGTTAGGGGGAAATAGACCTTGACATTTGGGAGTTGGAGTTACTGGGATTTATAGTTCACCTACAATCAAAGAGCATTCTGAAACTCACCAATGACAGAATTGTGGCAAACTTCTCACACAGAACCCCCACGACCAACAGAAAATAATTAAGGACATTCAGTCCAACTCTCTTCATGAGGGCAAGAAAACGTAATCAAAACCTTCCTGACAGCCATCCAGCCCTAGATATAGATGTTTTACACACAGAGAGATATATAGTATCAGAGATTTGAAAGGGACCCCTGAAGAAGGACAATTATATGTTACATGTTCCAGAGTAGGCAAACCAGACACTCTCCACATCAACACTGACAAAGAAACAGCAAGAAATACTGTTTACCCACAAGCATAAAGAAATTACATTTATTAGAAACCAACACTTTCTCATTACTTTATTTTCCAGATCACCAGGCTGGGCCACAGAGACACGTGGCAGGGGATGGCTAGTCAGTTATAATTTTTTTAGCTGGATGCACAATGACAGGCATCTATGGGGACATAGTGGGGTTATGCAGGTTTATGCAGATCATACAATTGCTCACCATCCAGCCATATGCTCCCTTTCACTATCTATTATTTAGGAACTTATATTTTATATTTATATTTTTTATATTGGGGGGTCCTATTTTGGGGAAGGGAAAATATTTTTGTCATTGCATGGCCAGTAGTTAATCCCACCTTTTGCAATGACTGAAAGAGTGAGTTCCAATGTAAATTACAATGTTTGTAAATTACAATGGCATACATCAGACTATAGGTTAAATTACAGTGGTCTGACATTATCCCAATGTAATTCACCAACTTCTGCAGTAGGTCAAAAGAGGAGCAACATATGGTCAGGATTCAGGATTCTGGAACTGATGTGTTCTTAATGCTTCCGGTGTGCATTCTCATCTTCCCAGTGCCAAAGCTAGGAGTCATACCAAATGGACTGAAGTGCCCTGGGTGTTTCTCAGAGGATCCCAGATGTGTACCCACAGAGATCATCAGCTGCAATGGATGGGAAACCAATTGTATCTACTATGATGTGTCTGTGGAACATGGTAAGATCTATCACACTACCCTACTCATCCATCTGACCCGGAGTTTTAAAAATTCTATCCTTTGCAATTGGCCGTGCCCACTCTGCTCAATTTTTGTTATTTTATTTTATATCCTTTTATTTTGTAGTATTTGTTTTGTTATATTTTATTATATTTTATTTGATGTATTATTGTATGTTTGTTGCTTTTGTTGTAATTTGTTATAATATATTGTATATACATATAATATTGATAATATTATACTGTAATACAATATAATACTACTACTACTAATATGAAATTATAATTATATATTTATATTAAATGTAATATTACTAATAACATTACAGTATAATGTTATAGTACAATGTAATATATAATATTAATATTGTGCTATGGTAATAATATAATATATTGTATTTACTTTTACTTGTAAGCTGCTCTGAGTCCCCTTTGGGGTGTCGCAAATAAATAAATAAATAATTGTTGGGTTGGCCTCATAATGTTACCTGCCCCAAGTCCCCTTGGGGAGATGGTGGTGGGGTATAAATAAAGATTCTTCTTCTTCTTCTTCTTCTTCTTCTTCTTCTTCTTCTTCTTCTTTTTCTTCCTCCTCCTCCTCCTCTTCTTTGTCTTCTTCTCCTTTAATATCTTGTGGTGAACTGCTAGAAAAGGACCCATTAGAACTAGTTCAACAAGCCATTCTGCAGAGCAGAAGCAGGCCTAGTATCCGTTAAAGCTAGGACTCAGATGACAGTACTTCTGTATTATAATATAGTTTGAATAGGACACAGGAATGCCTCTCTAATCTTTGCTTCAGAGAATAATGGAATGAAGATGTCATAGAATCATAGAGTAGGAAGAGACTTCATGGGCCATCCAGCTCAATCCAATTCTGCCAAGAAGCAGGAAAATTGCATACAGAGCACCCCTGACAGATGGCCATCCAGCCTCTTTTTAAAAGCCTCCATAGAAGGAGCCTCCACCACACTCCGGGCAGAGAGTTCCACTGCTGAACAGCTCTCAAAGTTAGGAAGTTCTCTTCCTAATATTAAGGTGGAATCTCTTTTCCCGTAGCTTGAAGTGATTGTTTTGTGTCTTGGTCTCCAAGGAAGCAGAAAACAAACATGGTCCCTCCTCTCTATGACTTCCCCTCACATATTGATACATGGTCTTCATCATATCTCCTCTCAGCCTTCTCTTCTGCAGACTAAACATGCCCAGCTCTTTAAGCCACTCCCCATAGGACTTGTTCTCCAGATCCTGCCAAGGTGGCCTTGCTATCGGTTTGGCTGGGTCCACTCTCTTTTGGTCATTAAAGGCCTGGTTCACACACACACACTAACCTAAGTGATTAGTGTAGATGTGCACCTAGTTTGCTGTCATGAGTAAGCTTTATATGTAAGAGAAGGAATTAGCCTTTAGATACACTTTCCCAGGTTCTTCTAATGGGCTGTCATTTTGCCTCTTCCATTGTTGCAGAAGGACAGATCTACCATCATGCCAAACGTGGTTGTGGGACCAAGAATGCCTGTACGAATGAGCCACGAATTTATGGAGTTCCAGGATTGTACATGGAAATTGTGAAGAGTCCTCAGTGTACTCCTGCTCCCAAAATAATCCAATCTGGCAAGTCCTAGTAGAAAATACCCTCCACTGCATGAAGAAATGACACTCTCAAGATTTGTAGAAGCATCTCACCAGTGTGTTCAGCTCTAACATTTAGTAATAGTAGGCAATTTTCACTGTTCTGTAAAGTGGGATGTTTCCTTCTTTATAAAAAAAATCATGTTGATTAAAACCGTTACAAAATGGAGATGGTTTGCATTTGTAGCATTTCTTTTTGAATCCTTGGATCTCCTCCCTTCACAGAAAGCAAACATTTGCATTTCACAATTCACTGCAAATCTATTTCTTTCCAATATAAAAATGTCAGAATTTTAATATTTTGTTTACCCCATAAATTTATACAGGCTGATATTTCCAAATTCTAGTTTTCAAAACCGAGTTTGTGTATGTCAAATAAAAGGCTTGGCATTTGACATTATACACACACACACGCGCACACACACACACACACACACACACACATACTTTTTGAGATTTTGTTCCATTCCATCGAAGCCCAAAAACCATTCTTTGAATACATGCAATCCCTTCATGAAAAAAAAAAATTCAAAGGTAGTGAACAACGATGTGTCCAGCTAAGGATAATCCTACTATTCATTCACCACAAGGTTTTTTTTTTTAATTTACGTGTCAGGAGCGACTTGAGAAACTGCAAGTCCACAGTGCTCTCTGGGTGTAGGTGAATTATAACTCCAAAAGGCCAATGCCCACCAAACATTTCCAGTATTTTCTGTTGGTCATGGGAGTTTTCTGTGCCAAGTTTGGTTCAATTCCATCGTTGGTGGGGTTCAGGATGCCCTTTGATTGTAGGTAAATTATAAATCCAAGCAACTACAACTCCCAAATGTCAAGGTCAATCTTCTCCAAAGTCCACCAGGGTTCACATTTGGACATATTGAGTATTCATACCAAGTTTGGTCCAAATCTATCATTATTTGAGTCCACAGTGCTTTCTGGATGTAGGTGAACGACAACTCCATAACTCAAGATCAATGGCCACCAACCCCTTTCAGTATTTTCGTTGTGGGAATTCTGTGTGCCAAGTTCAGTTCAATTCCATCGTTGGTGAAGTTCAGAATGCTCTTTGATTGTAGGTTAACTATAAAACCCAGCAACTACAACTCCCAAATGACAAAATAAATCTCCCCCAACCCCACCAGTATTCAAATTTGGGCGTATTGGGTATTTTTGCCAATTTTTTTCCAGATAATTAAAATACATCCTGCATATCAGATATTTACATTACTATTCATAAGAGCAGCAAAATTACAGTGATGTAGCAACAAAAATAATTTTATGTTGGGGGTCACCACAAGGTACTATATTAAGGGGTCGTACCATTAGGAAGGTTGAGAACCACTGGCCTAGAAGGATTTGGGGTCATTTTCTTTTCTTCTTGGGCCACCCCGAGTGTTTGTTTGTGCACATGCACAACTTCCTGGTCTCTGTCATGCAACTTTCCTGGGGTTCGGCCAACCACTTATCTTTACACGGTGATGTACCCTGGTACCTTTTCCTTGAGAAGCATATTATCTACCGGTAAACTGCACCACATCCTTGACCTTCTCCACTTGGCCATTTTAGGTTTCCTGCAAGGATATGTCATCCCATTTGTTGAAATCAAGCTGGGAACACATTGGAACAGATACATCCCAGAAGTGATAATACTTTCTCCCTCCTTGGCAACAAAACCATAAGCTATTGTGAACTGAAAACTGCTTTCACCCCACAAATCCACAACTCCCTTTAACCTTCTCCAGTTTATTTCTCAACACAATGGAAATGCTTCTCATCCCAGCCCTGCTACTTACAGTTGAGTGCATCACAATCTATTCTAACACTTTAATCTCATTTGATTCTTATGTCCAGCAAAACAGACACAGGTGTTGGAGAGACTTGTAGAGAATATCACAATTGTATAATATGTGAGGGGAAGTCACAGGGAGGAAGGAGCAAGCTTGTTTTCTGCTGCCCTGTAGAGTAGGACGTGGAACAATGGCTTCAAACTGCAAGAACGAAAGCAGATTTCACTTGAATATAAGGAAGAATTTCCTAACTGGGATAGCTGTTCAGCAGCGGAACTCTCTGCGCTGGAATGTGGTGGAGGCTCCTTCTTTGGAGGCTTTTAAACAGAGGTTGGATGGCCATCTGTCAGGGGTACTTTGAATGTGATTTTCTGCTTCTTGGCAGGGGCTTGGACTGGATGGCCCATGTCTTCCAACTCTATGTTTCTATGATTTTATGATCATTCCCAGAGGCTGTACTCTAATTTTTAGAAAGGACAGTCTCTAGCCCTCTTATAAGCACAAAGGCAGCATTCTGCTCTGTTGCTAAATGAGATATATAGACAATAAAACTATTTTCAGTGCACCAGGAACTGCATGAATTAATCTTTTGCTTTGTTATTCAGCCCTGATTCCCTGCCAACATACCAAAGAAGGACACAAATGGAACAGTAAATGCTGTGCATTTAGTAATAAAAAATGGACATGGCATAAATCAACATATGCCAATGATTTAAACACATGTACATTTTGTAGAGAGGCACACAGCCATCATAAATAAAAAAGACAGGTTTGCATAAATTGCTGAGGCTATGCATAGATTAATATAAACAAAAGAGGATGAAGCTATTTCATAGGTCAAAACCTGTTTGATTTAAGTCACAATAGCTGTAGAGATGCTTATTTTAGTGCTCATGGAGCTTTTGACCCTTTCTGTCCCTGTATGTCAGCTTTCCAGAGACAGTATATGCTACTCTGGACATTTACCTGTTTTTAAAGATTTGAAATGGAGTGAAGAAATAACTGTGCAGAAACTTTTTTCTGTTTGTGGTCGGGGAAGATTGGTGTCCTGGATCTCCATAGACCCAGAAGGCTGGCCAGGGATGAAGTCTTGAATGTATTGTCGAAGGCTTTCATGGCTGGAATCACTGGGTTGTTGTAGGTTTTTTTGGGCTATATGGCCATGGTCTAGAGGCATTCTCTCCTGACGTTTCGCCTGCATCTATGGCAAACATCCTCAGAGGATGCTACTTTTGAGGATGCTTGCCATAGATGCAGGCGAAACGTCAGGAGAGAATGCCTCTAGACCATGGCCATATAGCCCGAAAAAACCTACAACAACCCGATGAAGTCTTGCTTTCTCCTCTCCTCCATGCCTGTAAATGTCAAGGTAGCACACACCTACACCTGAAAATTGCTAGTGTGTGAATAATAATAATAATAATAATAATAATAATAATAATAATAATAATATTCCAAGTGTAGGCTCTGCAAGGAAGCAGATAAAACGATGGGTCACATACAAGCTGCTGTAAGAAGATCACACAAACAGACTACAAGCAGAGGCATAATACTGTCGCTCAGATGATCCATTAACTTGTTGCACAAATACCATCTGCCTGTGACAAAGAACTGGTAGGATCACAAGTCTGAAAAAGTTACACAAAATGAACATGTCAAACTACTTTGAGACTTCAGACTGACAGACTTTTGGAGCACAATACTCCTGACCTCACAATTATGGAAAAAACAAAGTATGGATTGTTGATGTTGCAGTTCCAGGCAACAGCAGAATTGATGAGAAGCAACTGAAAAAGATGACATAATATGAGGATTTAAAGATTGAACTGCAAAGACTCTGGCACAAGCCAGTAAATGTGGTCCCAGTGCTGATCATCACATTGGGTGCAGTGCCTAAAGACCCTGGCCTGCTCTTAAAAACAATTGGCATCGGTCAATTGCAAAAGGCTGCCCCACTCAGATCTGCATGCATTATTCACAGATACATCACACAGTCCTAGACACTTGGGAAGTGTCCGATGTGTGATCCAATACAAAAGCCAGCATTGTGATCTTGTTTTCTGTGTACTACTCTTGTGTATATAATAACAATAATAATAATAATAATAATAATAATAATTAAAGATCGAACTGCAAAGACTCTGGCACAAGCCAGTAAAAGTAGTCCCAATGGTGATCGGCACACTGGGTACAGTGCCTAAAGACTTTGGCCTGCACTTAAACACAATCGGCACTGACAAAATTACCATCTGTCAGCTGCAGAAGGCCATCTTACTGGGATCTGCACGCATTATTCGTCAATACATCACACAGTCCTAGACACTTGGGAAGTGTCCGATGTGTAATCCAATACAAAATCCAGCAGTGTGATCTTGTTTGCTGTGTACTACTCTTGTTGTGTATCAAATAATAATAATAATAATAATAATAATAATAATAATAATAATTGCAGCATGGTGCAGAATACAGCATAATTACATAAGGAAGTCATGAATACTATCTTCCATGATCCCAAACATTTAGTACAGTTTTCATATCTCTGTAGTATACATTCTAAGAGCCACCATGGGTACCTGAAACCATGGATGATAGAGACATGTATAATTTGACTATACAGGAGGGTGATATTTCACTGTCCATTTTGAAGTGTAGCATCACAATGTCTAGAAGTCACAGTTGTGTGGCACCAGGAATGGTGCAATGGGGAGAGTGATAATACTGGTAAGTACATAGCTTATATTCAAGTTCTTGGGAATGCTGTGGGATGCAGTAAAGTCACTAATCCAACATTCAAAGGGCTACACCATGTAATTTGCATTCAGGCAATGTGCTTTGCAACCCCATCTGTAATGACCATTCATTGTAGTTAGCTACACAATTAATGGCTACACTACTGTTCTATTGATTTTATACTTAGTTATATGGTGTTGATTTGTGATTTGGTTTACATATGTAAGGCATTGCATTTTACTATTATCTCTATGTAAACCACTTTGAGTACACCCAGGGGTGAGAAACGTGGTAAATAAATACTGCAAATAAATAAATAAATTCTGTGGGTTTGTGTTCTCACCATCTAGACCTCAAATTACTTCCAGAATTTCGTATGTAATCATCTGCATAGAGAAACAACTTTCTTCAACACCAGTTTTAAACTGATGATGATGATTTATTTTTATCCCGCTTTTCTCTCATGGGTGGGACTCAAAGTGCCGAACAATGACAAAAACAACAGAAACTACATGACACAAGAGCAAGGTAAAACTGATAAACAGATAACACAAATTACACAAACCATATACAACAAAGTTGATAAGGAGCCCCCGGTGGTGCAATTGGTTAAACCCTTGTGCCAGCAGAACTGAAGACTGACAGGTTGGAGGTTCGAATCAGGGGAGAGCACGGATGAGCTCCATCTGTCAGCTCCAGCTCCCTGTGCGTGGACATGAGAGAAGCCTCCCACAAGGATAGTAAAACATCAAAACATATGGGAATCCCCTGGGCAACCTCCTTGCAGACAGCCAATTCTCTCACACCAGAAGGGATCTGCAGTTTCTCAAGTCACTCCTGACACAAAAATAAACAAACAAACAAACCAAAAACAAAGTTAATAAATACAACATGTTCCACTGAAATTCCCTGGGCCTCAGGCTACTGAGGTCATCCCTCTCTCTCTCTCTCTCTCTCTCTCTATATATATATATATATATATATATATCCTAAAGCTCTGTTTGTTTCGCTTGTAAATACATTGTCAACTCCAAGATAGCCTTCATTGATTTGTGTTCTGTCGCGTGCTGGGCCTGTAACAGTTGTCCTTTCTATAGGACGTATACTTTAAGCCCAGTGGGAAGCCAGGGTGCCTCAAAGAGAGGTTCTCAGGGATTTTTCTGAAGTAATGGTCTTTAGAGTCTTGGTCTTTAGATACAACAAAGTCTTTATTATGGAACAAACAACAAATCTTCAATGGTTCAAACAACACTTCAAGGCTTTCTTAGTCTAATCCTCAATGGACTTGTACCTGACTTTAATTAACTGTACTTTCTCTGTAGGAAAAAACCCTATTTAACCTCTCCCAGGCTGTTTACTATCTATGCCTCATTGGTGTGGGTCCTACTACCGATTCCAAATGTGTCTGGGTATCAAGTAGACCTACCAGCCGAGGTTTGAAGATATTTCAGCTGGAGTTCCATGGATCAGTAGTGCTGTCCTCCCTCAGAGAATTCTTTGAAAACCTCAGGGTTGTTTTCTCTCTGATTGCTGTGAGGCTGAGAGGCTGTGAGCTCTCAGCCAGAGCCTTGGGACCTTTTCCCTGGAATTTCTATTTCTGTTTCCCCGAATGTTCTTGAGAAAAGAAGCTTTTCTATGGGACGAGCTGGTCTACGTCCTATAGTTTAGTTTCCTTATGTGAGACTGCCCAAAAATGCCTCCTTTCCCCCCCAGAGCCCTGAACAAGAGGTGGAACCAAAGCTTAATTATGATGGACAGGAGGTCTGCCCTATGATTGCAAACAGATAACAGAAAGAAAATAAAGTTGGAGCTCCTGGTACAGCCGTACCAGCACAATTTGCCTTATCCGTCGCAGCCTGATCATTTCCTATTATGGGTTATTGGGAAAGGCCTGCTTCCACAGAAAAGTTTTGACCTGTGCACAAAAGGCCAGAAGAGAGGGGGGTGATTTAAATGATCAATGTAGATTCGCCTAAGATGAAGCTTCACATAATTAGAATCTAGTCCTTTGGTTTATTTCAAGTGCTGTCTCATGTAAAGTTTACTTTAATCTTAATAAGATTGAAATAACAAAACTGGTCCTTGTCCTTTCCAAGCAATTATATTTGCATCCAGATAAGATGTGGTAAACTCTTTATTTGAAAGCACAGGTTAAAGTTACTTACTTTACTTAGGCAATTCCTCGTTGTCTGAATAAGATTGTCTTCTAAGTGTGGTGCCCTGGCGGCGGGTCCGTAGGTGACTGTGGAGTCCTATTCTTGACCTGCATGTTCTCCCACAATGAGGACATTGGTTTCCAGGTGGAATGGAGGTTTGGCCATGGTCATGTTTGGCTTGACGCACCTTCCTCTTCCCACAATTCTCTCTTTCACTCTCTATTCATGCCTCTTCAAATTCTACAGCATTACTGGTTACAGCTGACCTCCAGCTAGAGCGCTCAAGGGTCAGGAATTCCCAGTTCTCGGTGTCTATGCCACAGTTTTAATGTTGGCTTTGAGCCCATCTTCAAATCTCTTTTCCTGTCCTTCAACATTTTGTTTTCCGTTCTTGAGTTCAGAGTAGAGTAACTGCTTTGGGAGATGGTGATTGGGCATTTGGACAATGTGGCCGGTCCAGCAGAGTTGATGGTGGAGGACCATCACTTCAATGCTGGTGGTCTTTGCTTCTTCCTGCACACTGATATTTGTCTACCTGTCTTCCCAAGAGATTTGCAGGATTTTTTGGAGGCAACGCTGATGGAATTGTTCCTGGAGTTGCATGTGACATCTGTAGATAGTCCATGATTCGCAAGCACATTGCAGGGTTGGGAGGACAATAGCTTTATAAACAGCACCTTGGGATCCCTACGGATGTCCCGGTCCTCAAACACTCTCTGCTTCATTCGGAAAAATGCTGCACTCACAGAGCTCAGGTGGTGTTGCATTTCAGTGTCAATGTTGACTTTTGTGGAGAGGTGGCTTCCAAGGTAGCGGAAATGGTCAACATTTTCTAATGTTACACCATTAAGCTGTATCTATGGCATTGGAAAGGGATTGGCTGGTGCCTGCTGGAAGAGCACTTTGGTTTTCTCAATTACTAGAAACAACAGGTGATAACCTGGACTTACACGAAGTTCCATAGCTGGTGAGGCATGACAGTGACAACACGTGGACAAGGGAATTTCCCAATAAAGGAGTGAACTGGACTGTTTAGACACATGGATTCAGTAGATACATACTGGATCCTGGGTCTTTTGGAGCACAAATGCCCCAGATTAATCCACTCCATGTAGACTCGGCCTGTAACTCTTCTAGATGTTTTGCGTCAATAGTAGACCAGAATTCATACATACTTTCAGATTTCTTGGCAGAGATAAAACAATTAATCATTTTTTATCCAACACAGTTCCTTCTGTTACTGAATTAGTTCCAATATTCTTTTACGTTGCAATAAAATAAACTCTCTGATAACAGCAATTTGACTCACTTTATTGCTTTCACTGCTTTAATCACTTCTGCCAGAATTCACCCTTGTACATGGATATCTGGTTTTCACTCTTTTGATCTATGGCTGGAATATATTTTAAAAACATTTATTAGTTATTAAATAAATAAAAGTAATTTACTAACCTGGGATTCAGAGCAGGAAACTCTTAAGAGAAGGCTTTAAATAAGCTATGTGCGCTAACTGTGGCAATTCTGGGTGTAACCCATGAGATTACTCAGGCTATTTAATCATTGCTTTTATTCTGTTTATACTGGCTTATCTACACCTGGCAATATATCTAGTATAAATATGTCCAGGAGCTGCTGAATCTAAGGTCATTGCTTAGACAGCCTGGGCATGTATTTGCTCTGCTGGGGCGACCCTAATCTCACTTCTGTTGTGTTGCCACTGCTACTTCTAGCAAGCTACAGAGCTCCGTAGGGACATGAAGAGCAAGAAAACCTGACACAGGTCATTCGCTTGAAATTAGGAACTATCTCTTAAAATACAGGATGCCTGGCAATGCTGTAAACAGGATGCCTCATGGGCTAGCAAGAACAAGAGATATGATCACCCTTCCTTCTTCCAGGTTACGCATGTAGCTCTGCTGATGTTAGCAGAGGTGCCAATGACCAGAAGCTTAGATAGAGCCCTATGGCTTATTATAAATGGTGATGCCAACAATATGGACATTATTATTATTTGAAACACAACAAGATGAGTCCGCAGCAGACAAGATCACTCCGCTGGCTGTTGTATTGGATCACACGTTGGATACTTCCCAAGTGTCTAGGACTGTGTGATGTATTGGTGAATAATGTGCGCAGATCCCAGTAAGGTGGCCTTCTGCAGCTGGCAGATGGTAATTTTGTCAGCGCCGATTGTGTTTAAGTGCAGGCCAAGGTCTTTAGGCACTGCACCCAGTGTGCCGATCACCACTAGGACCATCTTTACTGGCTTGTGCCAGAGTCTTTGCAGTTCAGTCTTTAAATCCTCCTATCGTGCCAGCTTTTCTAGTTGTTTCTCTTCAATCCTGCTGTCACCTGGAATAATAATAATAATAATAATAATAATAATAATAATAATAATGGAGAAAGGCAGGGAGGTTCAGAAAAACATCTATTTCTGTTTTATTGACTATTCTGAAGCCTTTGGCTGTGTGGATCATAATAAATTGTGGCAAGTTCTTGGTGGTATGGGGATATCAAATCACCTTGTCTGACTTATTATTATTATTATTATTATTATTATTATTATTTCATGCATTTATGCCCTCTCCTACTCACCCTCAGAGGGGGACTCAGGGCAACCATTAGATGCCAACACATAAATTATAAAATAAACATTTACGTGACCCATTCCCTGCAATGATAAGCACATGGAAAGAGTGATGGCACCAGAAGTGCCAGTAAATATTCTGATCCACTGTTCAGGCTGCCCCAAAACTATGGAATATTCTAGAGTTTCCAAAAAAACTCTTGTGTATCCCTCGGACTTTGCCCAAAGAAGCCATGATATGAGTCCTAGTTCTTGACACAACATGGATTCTAGGTCTGGTCACAACAGGAAACCAACTGCAACTGTTGTCACTGCCATCTCATGTCTTCCAGGCTAAGACAACCTTGGGACACAGGATGGCACTTATCCCTCCCATCCTCCTTTATATGGTAATCTCTGGCTGTAATACAGGTCCAACCTGTCCGTTGTTGCCTGCAATGATCTTGGATGAGGCAGTGGAATACTTAGGCAATCCCTCATTGTCTGAGTAGGATAGTCTTCCAAGATCAGTGTACTGGTGGTGGGTCCAAAGGTGACTGTGGAGCCTTATTCTTGATCTGCATCTTCTCCCGCAGTGAGGGCATTGGTTTCCAGGTGGAAGGTGGTCCCGGTTGGGGTTAGCTTGATGTGACTTCCTCTTGGTACGTTTCTCTCTTTCACCCTCCATTCATGCCTCTTCAAATTCTACACCCAGGCCGGTAGCCAGGATTTTGTTTCCGGGGGGGGGGGGGGGGGGGCTGAGTCTGAGTGAAAGAGGGTCTACCCTACCAAACCTTTTGTATCGTTACCCCAATACTCCCATGCATATGGTATATATTGAGCATGGTGATCAGATCATGATATGGATAAACATAACAATCTAAATAATGTACCAGTAAGGCCTTCTCATGGGCCACCATCAGAATTTCGGGGGGGGGGAGGGCTGAAACCCCCCAAGCCCCCCTCCCCGGCTACATGCCTGTCTACACCACTGGTGGTCACAGCTGACCTCCAGCTGGAGTGCTCAAGGGCCAGGGCTTCCCAGTTCTAAGGGTCTATTCCAGAGTTTTTAAGGTTGGCTATGAGCCCATCTTTAAATCTCTTTTCCTGTCCACCAACATTCCGTTTTCTGTTCTTGAGTTCATAGTAGAGCAACTGTTTTGGGAGACAGTAGTCGGGCATCCGGACAACGTGGCCGGTCCAGTGGAATTGATGGCGGAGGCCCATCAATTCAATTCAATGCTGGGGATCTTTGCTTCTTCCAGCATACTGACATTTGTCCGCTTGTCTTCCCAAGAGATTTGCAGGATATTCCAGAGGTAGCGTTGATGGAATCGTTCCAGGAGTTGCATGTGATGTCTGTAGACAGTCCACGTCTTGCAGGCATAGAGCAGGGTTGGGAGGCCACTAGCTTTATAAACAAGCACCTTGGTATCCCTACGGATGCCCCAGTCCTCAAACACTCTCTGCTGCAGTGAGATAACAAAGGAGGGAGTGGGGGGGGGGGGGGAGGAAGTGGGGGGGGGGAGGGAAAAACTGAGCTATTTCATCCTCTCCCTCTCCCTTTCCCAATTTCCCCATTGCCTTAGTTGACATCACTGATGGCATACAAACAGTTGTGGTCATTTCCATTTTGGCCCAACTGTTCAGATGGGCCGAAAGCTTGGGGGTACTCCAAATTCTGGAACATAATTCCAACAGTCCCTTAACTTTGCTTAATGCGAGGCAAGACTATTTAAGCCTTTAAGGTGACCCTGCCTGCATTACCTGAGATCACCTCCATATGATGTTTGACTCATCTAACCTAAATGAACAGTGTAGATGTGTTCCTAGTGAGAAATCCTGTTTTATGATACTATTGAGGAGAACCATGAGGTGGCAGCAGAGAAGGGAAAGTAGTGACTGCAGTATTATTATTATTATTATTATTAACTTTATTTGTACCCCGCTAGCATCTCCCGAAGGACTCGATGCGGCTTACACAGGCCGAAGCCTCAAAACACAATACAATAGAGAACATAACACAACAATAGCAAAGCAAATCAAAACAATAAGCAAAATAACGACAATGGCAGTACATCAAGACATTATTAAAAACTGGTTCGGCCGGCGCACTGGGGTACAAGGGTTAAAAGTGCTGAAATGGCTGGAGGCACGTAGGATTAAAAGTGCGGTGTGCAGCGACGATTAGTTATGCTAAGGTGCTACTAGGACTTGGGGTGGGGATTCCTAGTCTGAGAAGGCACAACGGAACAGCCAAGTTTTTAAATTCCTTCTGAAAACGGCTAGAGTAGGGGCCTGTCTGAGATCTTTTGGGAGGGCGTTCCAAAGTCGGGGGGCCGCCACAGAAAAGGCCCTGTCCCGTGTCCCCACCAAGCGCGCTTGCGACGTGGGTGGGATCACGAGCAGGGCCTCTCCAGATGACCGGAGCGAGCGTGTGGGTTCGTAGATGGTGATGCGGTCACGCAGGTAGGGTGGTCCCAAACCATTTAGGGCTTTGTAGGTGAGCACCTGCACCTTGAATTGGGCTCGGAAAATAAATGGCAGCCAGTGGAGCTCCTTAAACAGAGGGGTAGACCTCTCTTGATAATGAGCCCCGGTTAGCATCCTGGCTGCTGCCCGCTGGACCAATTGAAGTTTCCGAGCCGTCTTCAAGGGCAGCCCCACGTAGAGCGCATTGCAGTAGTCCATTCTAGAGGTGACCAAGGCGTGGACCACCCCGGCCAGATCAGCCTTCACGAGGTATGGTCGCAGTTGGCGCACAAGTCTCAGTTGCGCAAAGGCCCTCCCGGATACCGCCGACACCTGAGCCTCAAGTGTAAGCGAAGAATCCAAGAGGACGCCCAAACTGCGGACCTGTGGCTTCAGGGGGAGTGTAACCCCGTCCAACACAGGTGACCACCCTATACCCCGATCCGGTTTACGATCGACCAGGAGGACCTCTGTCTTATCGGGATTGATCTTCAGCTTGTTCCTCCTCATCCAGATCGACACAGCGGCCAGGCACTCGTCTAGCACCTGAGAAGCCTCCTTGGAATTAGGTGGAAAAGAGTAGTAGAGTTGTGTGTCATCCGCGTAGAGATGGCACCCTGTACTCCCTGTTGAGTAAATGGAGGAAAAACTCCTTATAATTAAGATGTAAATATTAAGATATGCCATATGCCAGCAAATATGGAAAACACAAGAATGGCCATCAGACTGGAAAAAATCAACTTATATCCCCATACCAAAAAAGGGAAATGCGAAAGACTGCTCAAACTTCCGTACAGTGGCCCTTATTTCTCATGCCAGTAAGGTAATGCTCAAGATCCTGCAAGGAAGACTCCAGCAATACATGGAGCGAGAGTTGCCAGATGTTCAAGCTGGGTTTAGAAAAGGCAGAGGAACGAGAGACCAGATTGCCAATATCTGCTGGATAATGGAGAAAGGCAGGGAGTTTCAGAAAAACATCTACTTCTGCTTCATTGACTATTCTAAAGCCTTTGACTGTGTGGATCATAATAAATTGTGGCAAGTTCTTGGTGGGATGGGCATACCAAGCCACCTTGTTTCTCTCCTGAGGAATCTGTACAAGGACCAAGTAGCAACAGTCAGAACTGACTACGGAACAACAGACTGGTTCAAGATTGGGAAAGGCGTACGGCAAGGCTGCATCCTCTCACCCAACCTTTTTAACTTGTATGCAGAACACATCATGCGATGTGCAGGGCTTGATGAATGCAAGGCTGGGGTGAAAATTGCTGGAAGAAACATTAACAACCTCAGATATGCAGATGACACCACTCTGATGGCCGAAAGCGAGGAGGAGCTGAGGAGCCTTCTAATCAAGGTGAAAGAAGAAAGCGCAAAAGCTGGGTTGCAGCTAAACATAAAAAAAACCAAGATTATGGCAACAAGAATGATTGACAACTGGGAAATAGAGGGAGAAAATGTGGAAGCCGTGACAGACTTTGTATTTCTAGGCGCAAAGATTACTGCAGACACAGACTGTGGCCAGGAAATCAGAAGACGCTTACTTCTTGGGAGGAGAGCAATGTCCAATCTCGATAAAATCGTAAAGCGTAGAGACATCAGACTGGCAACAAAGATCCGCCTAGTCAAAGCCATGGTATTCCCTGTAGTCACCTACGGATGTGAGAGCTGGACATTAGGGAAGGCTGAGCGAAGGAAGATTGATGCTTTTGAGCTGTGGTGTTGGAGGAAAGAGCTGAGAGTGCCTTGGACTGCGAGAAGATCCAACCAGTCCATCCTCCTGGAAATAAAGCCCGAATGCTCATTGGAGGGAAGGATACTAGAGACAAAGTTGAAGTACTTTGGCCACATCATGAGGAGACAGGAAAGCCTAGAGAAGACAATTATGCTGGGGAAAGTGGAAGGCAAAAGGAAGAGGGGCCGACCAAGGGCAAGATGGATGGATGGCATCCTTGAAGTGACTGGACTGACCTTGAAGGAGCTGGGGGTGGTGACGGCTGACAGGGAGCTCTGGCGTGGGCTGGTCCATGAGGTCACGAAGAGTCGGAGGCGACTGAACGAATGAACAACAACAAAATATTAAGATGTAAAGATTAACTTCTCATGTTGTCTAATTCATAGATAACCCTAACGCTAACCCTAGTTTTATTTCCAAGTCCTCACTATTTCTTCCCTGATTTTTCCCATTGTATACCAATTGAAAAAGGTATCAAGAAAAGAGAAAAAGGTAAGGTAGATAAATTAAAACAAGAAGGTGAAAAGATATGCCAAGACTTTCATAAAGACCCTGCAGAAGAAAATAAAGAAAGATGGAAGGGGATAAAAACACAATTACACGATTTAGAAAAAAAAAATTATTAATTATTTATTGGTTTTCCTTTTACAGTGAAAGAGGGAGAACAATCATTCGGATAGAAAGATTGGAAAGGATAGATAGGTCGTATAGTGAGAAGGGGGGGTGGGGTGGATAGGTAGTGGTTGAAGGTATGGGGAAGGTAGGATGGGTTAAGAGGTTAGTAGGAGGGACAAGAAAAGGAAGAGGGGGTAGGGAGGGAGTGGGGGTAGGGGTTGAGTCTTCCGTTCAGTCCGCCGAGAGATAATCGTCTAGTTGTGCGATTCTTCTTTTATTGGTTGTGTCCATCATTATTATTTGGATCATAGCACTTTAAATATCTAACTTAATTCTTTCTCTTAGATAGTCTCCTAGAGGTTTCCAATTTATCGGCTTTGTTTTCTTCTGCTCCTCTAACATATACGAAAGCTTGTCTAGGTCTCTAAATTCCATTATTTTTTTAATCCATTCCTCCTTTGTTGGAGCTTCTTTATCTTTCCATTTTTGCGCAATTAGTATTCTCGCCGCCGCGGAAAGGTAGAAGAAAATTTTTTCTTCATTTTTTTTGAGGTCTAGATCCGTTATATTCAACAAATAATATTCAGATTTCATATGAAATTTGACCTTGATTATATTTTGTGTATGTTTATGTACTTGTAGCCAAAATTTTTTAATTTTCTTGCATTCCCAAAATAGGTGGTAGTATGTTCCAGTCTCTTTTCTGCATTTCCAACAATTTCCATCGCAGTTCTTGTTAAATTTGGAGAGTTGCACCGGTGTTAGGTGCCATCGATAAAAGAGTTTATGCCAATTTTCTATTATGCTGCTTGCTTTTGTATATTTTAACTTGATTTTCCAGATTTGCTCCCAATCTTTTAACATTATTGAGTGGCCTACATCTCTGGCCCACTTGACCATATTTTCTTTTATGAGATCTTTTTCGGTGTTCCACTCTAGTAAGTTTTGATACAGTATCTTAATCAATTTTCTTTCTTTTTTCATTATAATATCCCAACAGGTGTCTTTTTCATTGAATCCTATTTTCTGATCTTCCTTAAAGCATGTCTTTATTTGTTGGTATTGGAACCAACCTATTTCTTTATCCTCCTCTTTAAGATCTTCCATGGGCTTCAGTTTCCATTCATTATTGGTCTTTACCAGTATTTGTTTATAGCTAAGCCATCTGTTCCTAGGGATTTCTCTCTTATGGTACGCCTCTACTGGGGATATCCACATAGGTGTTTTTTTATAAAAGAAGTCTTTATATTTGTTCCAGATTTTTAATAAAGATGATCTGATATAGTGATTGGTGAAATTTCTTTCTATTCCGGCTTTCCCATGCCATAGATAGGCGTGCCACCCCCTTCTAATGTCATGTCCCTCCAGAGTTAGTATTTTCTTTTGTTCAAGGGTCGCCCATGTTTTTACCCAGGATAGGGCACTTGCCTCATAATATAATTGTATATCTGGTAAAGCCAGTCCACCTCTGCTTTTGGCGTCTATAAGATTTTTGAACCTAATCCTGGGTTTTTTCCCGTCCCAGATAAAATTCATAATGTCCTTATTCCATTTCTTAAAACACGCTCCAGTCTTTATAATAGGAATCATTTGAAATAAAAAGGTCATTTTGGGTAGAATATTCATTTTAATGACTGAAATTTTCCCCAGAATAGAGAGATTTAGGTACTTCCAATTTTTAAGTTTTTTTTGTAGGGTGTCCCATATCTTTTCATAATTATCTTTAAATAGGTTCCTGTTTGACGTAGAGATTATGATGCCTAAATACTTGACCTTTTTAGCTACCTCTATCCCAGAGTCTTTATGGATTTTGTCCTTCCCTTCTATTTTAACATTTTTGGTTAATATTTTTGTTTTTTTTCTGTTTATTTTTAGGCCAGCAAATCGTCCGAAGTCTTCTATTTTGGTTAACCATTTCTGAGTATTTTGGACTGGGCTCTCCATTATGCATACTAGGTCGTCTGCGAATGCTAGTACCTTGTACTCCTCAGATCTTATTCTTAAGCCTCTTAGATCCTTGTCTGTTCTTAAGCCTTCTAGTAGAATTTCTAGTATTAGTATGAACAGCAAGGGGGATAAAGGACAACCTTGCCTCACCCCTCTCTGTATTTTAATTTTCTCCGTATGTATCCCATTTACTATTATTCTTGCCGATTGTCCAGTGTATATGGCTCTTATGGCATTTAATATATAGTGTCCGATGTCCATTTCTTTGAGAGTAAATGTTAAAAAGTCCCAATTAGTTTGATCAAATGCCTTCTCGGCATCAAGAAAAAGTAGTCCAAGTTCTTTCTGTGTATTTTTCTCGTAGTATTCCACAATGTCTAAGATTGTCCTCACATTATCCCTCATTTGTCTCCCTGGCAGAAACCCTCTCTGATCTTCCTTTATCCTTTCCTTTAGCAATCTTTTAAACCTTTCCGCCAATATGCTTGTGAAGATTTTGTAATCACAATTGAGGAGGGAAATAGGCCGATAATTCTTTAGCTCGGAGGGTTCTGTACCCTCCTTATGGATCAGAGTGATATGTGCTTCATGCCAGGTCTTTGGTATTTCATTGCCTCTGATTATGTTGTTCATTGTTTCTTTCAGATGGGTAGCTATTTCTTCTTTGAATGTCTTATAATATTGGGCAGTAAGGCCATCTGGTCCAGGGGCTTTATTTGTTGCTAATCTGTTTATGGCTCGTTTAACTTCCTCTTCCTCTATTGGTACATTTAGGTATTCTCTTTCTGCTTCTGATATCCTTGGAATCTTTTGATTTGAAACGAATGCCGCTATATCTTCTTTCGCCGTTGTGTCCTTCTTGTATAATATTTGGTAAAATTCTCTAAATTACATAGCGATATCCTTCTCTTTTGTGTAATTTTTTCCTTTTTCTATTATCTGAGTTATATATTTTTGTTGTCTTCTCTTTGTTAGTTTTCTTGCTAGAAATTTCCCTGGCTTGTTGGCTCCAACAAAATATTGCGCCTTTAAATATTTTAAGTTTTTGGCCATTTGGTTAATTTGAGCGGTGTTCATTTCCTTTCTTATTATCTCTATTTCTAGTTGTATTTTTTTATTACCTGGTCTTTTTTTTAATAAATCTTCTTTTATTTTTAACTTCTCCTCCAGTTTCTTTTGCTCTTCTCTTCTTTTCCTGTTTTTTAGGGCTCCCTGTTTAATGAAGTGGCCCCGCATGACTGCCTTACTAGCCTCCCAAACAATTTCCAATTTTGTTCCTTTGTTCAAGTTATTTTCAAAGTATTCTTGTAAAAGTTTTTTATTGTATTTGATATCCTCATCTGAGCGTATTAATGAATCATTTAGTTTCCATCTCCTATCTTTTTGGTTAATTTGCATTTCTATTTTTAGGGGGCAGTGATCTGTGTGCGTTCTAGGTAAAATTTTAATATTTTTGGTTTTTACTGCTAAAGAATTTGATGCCCAGCACATGTCTATGCGAGACCATGTCTCGTGCCTGTTGGAATAGAAGGTGTAGTCTCTAATTTCTGGGTTCTTAATTCTCCAGATATCTTTTAAGTGAAATTCCTGTAATATCTGTATAAAGCTGATTGGGAGTCTTCCTCCTTTGGGGTCTCCCCCTCTGGCTTTTCTTTTCTTTGATTTATCCTTCTCACAATCCAGAACGCCGTTAAAGTCCCCTATAATTATTAAATTATCATATGCATGTTCTCTTATTTTCTTTTTTAAGAGCTTTACAAAGGTGGATTTTGCTCCATTGGGAGCATAGATATTACATATGAGGATATCTAAGCCATTGTTTTTAAATTTGACCCCTATTATTCGACCATCATCGTCTTTAAATGCTAGCTCCGGGTTGAGATTCTCCTTTATGTATATTGCGACTCCTTTTTTCTTTTTGGGTGCGGAGGAGTAATATAGTTTTCCTAGTTGTTTATTTTCTAGGTGTGCAGAATGTTTTTGCATCACATGTGTCTCCTGTAGTGCTATTACCAACTCTTCAGTTGGTTGTTTATGAGTTTTCTTTTGTTGGGGGCTATTTAGCCCATTAACATTGTTAGATAAGATCCTTAGTGTCATCATTGGTTCTTAAGTCCATTAAATCCTTAGGTATTTTATTCCTCTGAGTTTGTTTGTCATAGTATTTTGGGGAGATTTGCCTCTGTTGCACTCCTTCTTTGTCTTTCTTGCTTATGTCGGCTGTTTTTGTTAAATCCCTTTCTGCTTCTTCTTGGTCTTTACTTTCCTTAGGCATAGGGTTTTTCCCCGATTGTTTTCTCCCTTGTTCTTGCTCTTTCCCTTTTATCTTTTGGTAGAATGCTCTTGCTTTTTCCGTCGAAGTAATCCAATACTTTTCCTCGTTATATGTTACCATTACTCCTTCGTTTTTCTCCCATCGGAATTTTATTTGCTGCCTCTTTAATTCATCTGTCAAGAGATAGTATTGTTTCCTTCTGCTCATTATAAATGCAGGTACTTTTTTCAATATAGCCACTTTTTTTCCTCTGTAGATTGTAGGTTTTTTAGCATTAATCTTTAAAATTTGGTCTCTCAGATGTTTTCTTGTGAGATGGACTACAATGTCTTTTGCTGTGCCATTTCTTTTTGCGTAGGTTGTCTGTACTCTGTACAGTTGGTCAATGTTTTTATCCATCTCCTCATATGATATATCTAGTACTTTGGCTATTATTTCTGTTATTGTGTTTCTTAAATTGTTTTGTTCGTTTTCCTCTATATTTCTGATTCTCAATTGATATTCTGTCTCTTTTATCTCCGCTGCTTCTCGCTGTTTCTTCATTTTTTCTGTTATTTCCTCTAATTTTTCCACTTTTTTGTTTATTTTATCTATTGATTTTTTTCTGGGTTATATTTTCTTTTTTGAATTCATTCATCTCTTTTTGTATCAAATTCATTTCAGCTTTCATTTTTGAAATTTCCCCTTTAATTTCTTCACTCATGTTTCCTATTTCATCTTTGATCATTTTCTCTAGTTTGGTTTGCAAGTTCTCCTGGGATTTTTGCATTTTCTCTTGGGATTCCTGCAGCTTCTCTTGTGTTTTCTGTATTTTTATTAGCATGACCATTAGGTCTTTGGCTGTGGGTTCTCCTTGTATCGAGTCTCTTCTAGTTGTTGCTGATATTTTGCCTGTTTTAGTTGTGACAGTCTTCTCTATATCTTTTGTTTCCATTTTTTTCCCTTCTTCTTGTTATATTCCAATATTTTCTTTAGTTTGTTATATTTCTACTACAGTGTTATCTTAATATTTAATTTTTATTTCATACATATAACAATTCATACATATAACAATTCATTCCTTACTTATATCAACATGTAGCAGTTCATTATCAATTCATTATTTAATTATTTAATTATTGCCAATAGCTGATCCAAAACTTATACCATCTATAGTGAATTAATATGTAATAGTCAATGTAAATATATGTGCATTTGTTAGTTATTTCATATGCTTATGTTTATTAATATACTTATTATTATTATAATTATTCCATAGATATTAGATATTAATATTCCCTTAATATGGTACCTTTAAGCTTACTCAAAAACTTACTCAAAACTTACTCAACTTACTTCCGGTGGAGGCAAGATGGAGGCTGCAGTGGCTCTCTGAAGCTCTGTGAACTTCAGAGGCTATAATCCACTCTCCAAGGGCTTGGAGACCACCAATTTCTCCCCAACGCCGACGGAAAGGGCCGGGTTGGACAGGATCTCACCAAAGGAGTCCAGGGTGAGGTGGTGGGGGTCCTCTGGGAGCCCCTCCAGCTTTCCCAAGAGACTCCAATAGAGATCGAGCCCGAGAGGAGGACGCCGGCCGAAGGCGCGGCAAGCAAGCCTACCATCTCCATTACACACTACGAATTACAAGACTCAAAAGAAAAAGACCTAAGAAAGATAAAGGAAGCAGAGAGAAAGAAGGAAAAGAATTGATATGAAACCCAGGACATAGCAAATGAGCAGAAAGCAGAAGAGAGCTAAGAGAACATTAGTACTTAAATATAAGAAACTAAGGGACTGAGAAGCTGAGGAGCTGAAACCAAACTACAGACTCAGCTCAACAGCTCTCCAACCTACCTTGAGAAGGAAGCCGTAAGTAACTACAAGTAACTACAAGAAGGACGCTGAGGGAAAGGACGAGAGCCGAGCAAGAGATATTGGCTGGACACCGACTGGATAGACGGAGGCGAGCCGGAGGCGAGACGGAGTAGACGGCGAGCAGAAGCGAGCAGAGGAGTGAAGGAGGCGCGGGTCGAAGGTGCGGCTGAGCGGCGAAACAGCGGAGCGGCGGAGCGGCGAGGAACAGCAAGGCGGCGGGGAGACGGAGGAGAGTTGAGCGGGATAGAAGAACAGAGAGGTCGAGGAACACCAGAAAAGGAGCTTGAATGAGGGGAAGAAGAAGACCGACACCCTAGAACCGTAAAGCAGGAAAGCCGAAAAACAAAACGCCGAAAAGAAAGGAACGTAAAAGAGAGGAGCCGTAAAGCAATAAAATAAGCCGTAAAAGCAACAAAAGAGGAGATAACTACCCAGACTACTATCCAGGCTATCCAGGCTATTAATCAGTGCATAGAAGAACAAAATGAAGGTACAGAAAATATAGAAGAAACTCAAGACAACAAAGGTAAAAAACAATATACCTTTAAATATACAGGTTGACTTGTCCTTTTTTTTTTTTACGATTTAGAAAAAATTGAAGCTACAAAAAATACTTATTTGTCAAAAACAACTTTCAGATTAACTCTATTAAAAAAAAGAAGGTAGCCCTAAGTTAACTAAATTAAGAGATGAAACTAAAAAAGGACCAGGCTGTGGCACAGTTAGCTGAGAGCTAGCTGCATTAAATCACTCCTGACCGAGAGGTCATGAGTTCGAAGCCAGCTCGGGTTGGAGTGAGCTTCCGGCCATTTGTCTAGCTTGCTGTCGACCTATGCAGCCCAAAAGACAGTTGCATCTGTCAAGTAGGAAATTTAGGTACTGCTTATGCGGGGAGGCTAATTTAACTATTTTTTTAAAAAAATGATCTTTATTGAAAAGTTTTCTTTTTTGTGCAGATATAGGGTGATGAAAAGAATAAGAAAGAAAGAAAGAAAGAAAGAAAGAAAGAAAAGAAAGGAAAAAAGGGAGGGTATAGAATAAAGAGAAGCAGAAAACAGAGAAGTGGTTAAAATCAGGAGCAGAGTGTTGTGTATCTCCTTTGTTGACTTCCTGAGTATCTTCCCGGTGGTTTTTCCTCTTCTTTCTTTTTTCTTATCTTTTTCTTCCCTCTTGTTTTCTCTTCCTTTCATATTATTACATTTCCATTTTTTTGTTTCAAGCAATTTATTACTTTTGTCCAATCAGTCTCTTTTATTGGGGTCCCTTTATTTTTTGTTATAAGGTATGTTTAACCTGTCCATATTTTTAATATCTCTCATTTTTTCTATCCAGTTGCTGATTTCTGGGATATCTTCTTTTTTCCACAATTTTGCATAGCATATTCTTGCTGCAGTGTTCAGTAAGAAGAGGAGTTTATCAGTATTTTTTCCAGTTTTTGATCTGTTATTCCAAGTAGAAATATCTCCAATTTGAAAGGGATTCTCATGTTTAATATTTCCTGTAATGCATTGTGTATTTTTCTCCAGTATATCCTAGCCTTTGTGCATGACCACCACATGTGGAAGTAATTTAACGAATTTATGGTGCAATAAAACCTTCCAGGAGCACGCAGAAGAATAAGGAAGTACTCCATCAAATGACTCGGTGTCACCATGCACGGATGCGCTGCCTATCTTCGCGATCGCATCTCCCTGTATGAACTTTAAGATCTATTGGGGAGGCCCTCCTTTCGCTCCCACCACCGTCACAAGCAATGTTGGTGGGGACGAGAGAGAGGGCCTTCTCAGTGGTGGCCCCCTGCCTCTGGAATACTCTTCCTGGAGAAATAAGACAGGCCCCATTCCTCCCCTCCTTTTGTAAGAGCCTGAAGACCTGGTGGTTTAAATAAACCCCAGATACTGTTGAAATTGGCCATATCTTTTTCTATCAATTATCCAGGTTACTTTCTTCTATTAGGTCCTGGAAATGTACAACCATAGACTCTACATCATTTCCCGGGCCCTCTAAAATCGCACTAGCCTTGGCCCAGCCTTGTAAATTGCCTTGAACAGGAAGGATTGTTTTAAATATATATGTACTATCGTGGTTTTTAATGCTTATATTGTCTTGTTAATTTTATGTTTATGATGTTTTCTTTGTATGTACTGATTATGTTGTTGGAAACCACTCTGAGTCCCCTTGGAGAGATAGAGCTGTATATAAATAAAGTTTTGTTGTTGGTGGTGGTGGTGGTGAAATGACAGCTCCCCTATAGCCGGAATCAAGCTGGAATCCAACATACCCTCATGAAGCCAGAAAAGCTTGGGCACAGCTGGAATGTTAAACTGCCTCTGCATCTGTCTCTATGTGTTGTATGTCTAACTGGCATTGAATGTTTGCCATGTATATGTGTGTTGTAATCTGCCCTGAGTGAGAAAGTCGAAATATAAATACTGTAAATAAATAAATAAAATAAAATAAAAACAAAGGAGAGGGATTTGAAGGAAATTATGACAGGATAGTATGAAAAAGTTTATATGAATAAGGATACTGAAAGTTCGAAGGTGCTAATAAAAAAAATTAGACCCTCAGTTGGGATCATCATTAAATAAAAACATAACTAATAATAAAACTGAAGAGGGGATCAAAAATTTAAAATCAAATTCATCTCCTGATCCTGATGGGTTTACCACAAACTTTTACAAAATATTTAAAGCAAAAGTTACCCCAAACATACTAATACTGTTTAGTGAATTAATGTTATAAACAATCCCAGTGTCATAGAGAAGATCAGAAATAATAATGATATCAAAACCTAATAAGGAGGAGGTTGATTCAAACTCATCTAGACCAATAAGACTTTGCAATGTAGATTATAATTTTTTTTACAAAAATTCTAGCAAATAGACTGAAAAATATAATGCCAAATTTAATAGAGGAAGAGCAATATGGATTTATCAAAAACAGAATGCTTGCAGATCCAGTTAGAAACGTACTAAACATAATTAACCAGGCAACAAGAGAGAAAACAAAACTTTTGGTACTAAAATTGGATGTCTGTACAACCTTCGACACAGTAAACCACCAGTTCCTGTTTCATCTTTGTGAGGAGTTTAAATTGGGGGGGGGGGGGGGGAAATCTGCAAGGTAATTGGAAAATTATGTACAGACAATCAGGCAGAAATAATAGTTAATGGCTCCAAAACAAAAACCATTAAAATTAAAAGGGGAACAATGCAACGATGCTCCCTTTCACTAATCTAAAATGACTCTAATATCAATCAAGTATATGCTCTAAGATTACATAACTGGAAGGAGAACAAAATATATGAATGACCATCCCAAGGAAAACTGGGAGTTGAAGTGGGAAGAGCTTACAGTCAACGCAATAGGAAAAGAAATATATAAGGAACTGAACCAAAATATAGGAAATTAATCCACTCTGGAAATTAATCCACTCTGGTTTAAAACACTTCCCAGGCTTGAGACAAAATTGAGGGGAGAGGAGAGGGAGGAAATTCATCCACTCTGATTCAAAATGCTTCCCGGGCATGAGACAGAAGCAAGGGGAGAGGAAAAGGAGGAAATTAATCCACTCTGGTTTAAAACGGCTTCCCAGGCTTGAGCCGAGGCCAGGAACCAGAAGCGGGGGAAAACTGAATAATTTCCAACTCACTTACTGTTTCGTAACAGAAATGACAGAAAAAGCTTCGGAAGGGCAAAGGGACTGCCGGTTTCCTTAAAAAGTTTGAAATCGCTTCAAAAAGCAAATCTTTCTGATTTTATTCTGAATTACGAAAATTCTAACCAAACCTAACCATGCCTACCACAGGGCCCCATCTTAAGTAGATCGCCATCATGGAATGGATTCATCACTGAGCCTGGAACCCCAGGTCTCAGAGATGGCCAGGGGAGCTTTTGCACAATTAAAACTTGTGTGCCAGCTGCACCTGTACCTTGGGAAGTCTGATATGGACATGGTGATCCATGCTCTTGTTACCTCCTGAATAGATTACTGCAACACACTCTACATGGGGTTGCCTTTGGAGACTGTTTGGAAACTCCAACTAGTCCAATGGGCAGCAGCCAGATTACTCACTGGAGTGACATACAGGGAGCATACCACCCCCTGTTACATCAACTCCACTGTCTGCCAGTTTGCTACCGAGCACGGTTTGAAGTGCTGGCTTGGCCTATAAAGCCCTATATGGTTCCAGCCCAGCTTACTTGTCTGAATGTATCTCCCTCTATGATCCACCTCAAAGTTTAAGATTGTCGGGGGAGGCATACAGTAGCATTGGTGAGTGGAGGAAAGGAATGAGAAACAGGCAAGTGGTATCAGAGAAAGCATGCCAGACTTCCAACAACATGCCAGTAACATGTAACATGCCAGACTTCCAACAACAGCGTTCAAGAGACCCAAAGCAATCAGCCTATCATGGTTCAGCTTCCCAGGCAAGGATGAGGAACAGGGTCTCCACCTCCCCAGCCTGGGTGAATAGCTCTCCACCAACTCCTTTGTTTCAGAACATCTCCTAGCTAGCTGGGCTTAACTGCTGAGGAGCACATGATACAGGAAAGAGGAAGTCTTTGGGTGTGAGCTGAAGAGAGATGTTGAGAGGATGGCTGGGAGGAAGGGTGCAGATTGTGCACAGCAATGATTGTGTGTTCTCTTTCCCATAAATATTTGAAAGACCTTGAGGAAACTTTTAGGGGCTAAGGAAACTTTCCCCAAAGTCTAGACTCGTTTTCACCACAGCGAACTACTCAAGCAACCAGAAACAGCCTGGCTCAAATTCTCTCTCTGATTATATGAGAAGAATGAAGTAAAATTGCCTGTTGATGCCCAAATGCAAACAAGAATCGTCACATTAAAAAAAAATCAAAGGTCTTTATTGTATTATAAAGATTCATGGTGCAAGAAAGGCATATGTTTTTCAAGCAAAGGGTTGATGGGAAGTGGTGAAATTGTTGACATGAAGTTATGGGTGAAAAACATGTGAAGTAGAAATTATTGGGGTAGGCTTGAAGGAACTTCCTTCCTCTGAGGATGGTGTCATGGATGGGACTGACACTGAGTTGTGTTTCCGCATTCATTAAAAATATGTTTGTATTAGACATATTCAAAGAAGTAGTGTGAGTGGAACTGTCTAGAACAGTGTTTTTCAACCTGGGGGTCGGGACCCTTGGGGGTTGTGAAGGGGTGTCACAGGAGTTGCCAAAAACCATCAGAAAACTCAGTATTTTCTGTTGGTCATGGGGGTTCTGTGTGGGAAGTGTAGCCCAATTCTATCATTGGTGGGATTCAAAATGCTCTTTGATTGTAGGTGAATAATAAATCCCAGCAACTACAACTCCCAAACGTCAAGTCTATTTTCACCAAACTCCACCAGTGTTCACATTTGGGCATATTGGGCATTCGTGTCAAGTTTGGTACAGATCCATCATTGTTTGAGTCCACAGTGCTCTTTGGATGTAGGTGAACTACAACTCCAAAGGTCAATGCCCACCAAACTCTTCCAATATTTTCTGTTGGTGAAGGGAGTTTTGTGTGCCAAGTTTGGTTCAATTCCATCATTGGTGGAGTTCAGAATGCTCTTTGATTGTAGGTGAACTATAAATCCTAGCAACTACAACTTCCAAATGACATGCTCTCCCCCACCCCAACCAGCATTTAAATTTGCGTGTACTGGGTATTTGTGCCAAATTTGGTCCAGTGAATGAAAATACTTCCTGCATATTGGATATTTACATTATGATTCATAACAGTAGCAAAATTACAGTTATGAAGTAGCAACAAAAATTATTTCATGGTTGGGGGTCACCATAACATGAGGAACCATATTAAAGGGTTGCAGCATAAGGAAGGTTGAGAACCACTGATCTAGAACTTATGCCATTCTATTAAGCAGAAGTGTTTATAACCTTAGTAGTGAACAGTTTCACACACAATATTTATAGAGCTATGATTCCACTTTAACTTCCACGGTAATCTATGGAATTCTAGGACTTGATAGGTAATCTGCCTAAATCTCTCTCTCCCAAAACTGAAAATCTCAGGGTTCCATTTGTCACTTGGGAAATAAAGGGTATATAAAGTTATTACCATGTAATGATTCAGTGCAAAAGGGGACAATATTAATGTTACAAAATATTATGATTGAGACACAGACATAAATTCCAGACAGTTCCTTTGAGAATGGTCCTTAAAAAGGCTTACATTTTGAAAAAGGAATTAGGAAACAGAGCTGGCAGGACCTGGGAGTCTGTTAGTAGTAGCAGCAAAGAAAGATAAAATAAGGTTAGGAAGCCTTTGCTGAAGCCCCCAGTTTTGCAAAAATTTACATTTTCTCTCTCCAGTCTCCCTTCCATTCTTTTCCTCTACAAGGCTCAGAAATGTTCTGAAACAAGCGATTGTCTGGCCAAAGTTTTACAGTAGAGAAATGTGGTGTAGGAAATCCTAATTTTGCTGGCATTAAACATAATGCAATATATTTGTGGGTTAAGGATATAAATCTTGAACTATTTCATTCTCACATGTGGCTATGAATAATTATAGTGGTGCTTGAGGACCAGGACATCCGTAGGGATACCAAGGTCCTTGTTTATAAAGCTATTGTCCTCCCAACCCTGCTATACCCCTGCAAGATGTGGACTGTCTACAGACGTCACATGCAACTCCTGGAACGATTCCATCAGCACAGCCTCTGGAAAATCCTGCATATCTCTTGGGAAGACAAATGGACAAATGTCAGTGTGCTGGAAGAAGCAAAGACCACTATTGAGGTGATGGTCCTCCACCATCAACTCTGCTAGACTGGCCACATTGTCCAGATGCCCAATCACCATCTCCCAAAGCAGTTGCTCTACTCCGAACTCAAGAATACAAAATGGAATATTGGTGGGCAGGAAAAGAGATTTAAAGATGGGTTCAAAGCCAGCCTTAAAAACTCTGGCATAGTCACTGAGAATTGGGAAGCCCTGTTCCTTGAGCACTCCAGGTGGAGGTCAGCTGTGACCAGCAGTGCTGTAGAATTTGAAGAGGCACGAATGGAGGGCAAAAGAGAGAAATGTGCCAAGAGGAAGGCATGTCAAGCCAACCCCGACTGGGACCGCCTTCCACCTGGAAATCAATACCCTCACTGCAGGAGAACATACAGATCAAGAATAGGGCTCCACAGTCACCTATGGACCCACCGCCAGTGCACTGATCCTGGAAGACTATCCTACTCAGACAATGAGGGATCACCTAAGAACAGAAGAAGAAAAAGAAGAAAAAAAGAAGAGGCAACAGCAGAGGAGAAAGTGAACAATCCATTGTGGTGTTCTTCCTGTGTTCAAACATCCTGAAGTGTTATAAAGGAATTGTTCCTCGTGGAAAAACACATAGGTGGGGTGTGGATATTGTTTTTGGTGCCAAAACGTTTTTCTGTGCAGAAAAAAAAAACAGTTTTCTACACAGGTAATTGTGTTTTCTGTGGAGAAAACAGGATTTTTGTTTGCAAGAAATGGATTTTCTGCAAAAAAAGAAAGCCACGTATATTTTCTATGCAGAATAATTTCACCACAACACTGGAATGTTTCAATATGGGAAGAAAATCACATAAAATTATTTCTGCTCAATTCTTCCTTGTGGGCTTCTTCATGGAATCATAGAGTCATAAATGTTATTTATATTTTATGTTTAATATGATCTTAATGGTTTTAATTTATAGTTATATGTCATTGTTGCTGCAAGTCATAGAATCATAGAATCATAGAATCAAAGAGTTGGAAGAGACCTCATGGGCCATCCAGTCCAACCCCCTGCCAAGAAGCAGGAATATTGCATTCAAATCACCCCTGACAAATGGCCATCCAGACTCTTCTTAAAAGCTTCCAAAGAAGGAGCCTCCACCACACTCCGGGGCAGAGAGTTCCACTGCTGAACGGCTCTCACAGTCAGGAAGTTCTTCCTAATGTTCAGATGGAATCTCCTCTCTTGTAGTTTGAAGCCATTGTCCCACGTCCTAGTCTCCAAGGAAGCAGAAAACAAGCTTGCTCCCTCCTCCCTGTGGCTTCCTCTCACATATTTATTGGCTATCATATCTCCTCTCAGCCTTCTCTTCTTCAGGCTAAACATGCCCAGTTCCCTAAGCCGCTCCTCATAGGGCTTGTTCTCCAGACCCTTGATCATTTTAGTCGCCCTCCTCTGGACACATTCCAGCTTGTCAATATCTCTCTTGAATTGTGGTGCCCAGAATTGGACACAATATTCCAGATGTGGTCTAACCAAAGCAGTAATCTGATCTTGAACTTTGCTACTCTTGCTGCTGAGTACACACGCACAGTATGGAACACATTTCACCATGCAAAAACAGTGGATGTGGTTCTTAATGAGACATGCCGCATTATCACTGGATGTCTGCACCCTACACTATGATAAGGTAAAGGTTTTCCCGTGACATTAAGTCCAGCCGTGTCCGACTCTTGGGTTGGTGCTCATCTCCATTTCTAAACTGAAGAGCCGGCGTTGTCTGTAGACACCTCCAAGGTCATGTGGCCGGCATGACTGCATAGAGTGCCCTTACCTTCCCACCAGAGTGGTACCTATTGATCTACTCATATTTGCATGTTTTTGAACTGCTAGGTTGACAGAAGCTGGGGCTGACAGCGGTAGCTCACAGCGCTCCCCAAATTCGAACCTGCGACCTTTAGGTCAACAAGTTCAGCAGCTCAGTGCTTTAACCCACTGTGCCAATGGGGGCTCCTATTATTAACATCCTTCTTGAATTGTCATGACCAGAACTGTACACAGTATTCCAGGTGAGGACTGACCAAAGCTGAATGAATGGGATTTTTTTCTCAATCTGGACACTATACTCCTATTGATGCGCTCCTTTGAGATGGTTGTGTGCCTTCAAATCTTTCCCAACATGGTGACCCTGAATCACAGGGTTTTCTTGGTGGTGATATTTGGGTCTAGTAACATCTTACAGATTGATAGTGTTTCCTTTGCTTTTTGTATGTGCCTATACTTCTCTCTGCTGTTTAATCTTTGGCCATGTTCTACAAGGCTATGGGATGGGAGCAGCTTCCCTGAGGGGGGCTACGTGACTCTTCCTGCTTCCAGAGGAGAGGCAAAGCAATAAGGAAACAAAATTGGAGCCTCCTGGCAAAGGTGTGTCTAATCTCAACCTTACCTGAGGTAACATGAGAGGCTGGAAAAGTTTAAGCACTACTGAGCAAGATGCGTGCCACCCGTCACTTGTTTGGCATGAATAAACATGCCGTTGTGCAGTATAAAAATAAAAAAATCCCTTACCTCTATGCACAAAGATCTGAAAAAGAGATAAGCTATTGGAAAACTGGCATCATGCCAGTCACAACCAGAACAGCCTTGACATTCAACTTGCTGGAATAGAGAAGGTCAGATCCTTCATCACCTCAATAGGGATGGGCAACGCTCCATCCAGCTCACTATTTATTTATTTATTTATTTATCGTGTCATCAGCAACCATTGTATTACAATTCTAACAGAGCAAAACAAACACAGAGATTAAAAAGAAAAGGAAAAAGAAGAAAGAAAGAAAAAAAACCATACAGATTTTGCAAATTTGGTATTTGGTTAAATGTCCTTTGACCAGTATCTGGCCACTTGGAGTGCCTCTGGGGTTGCCGCAAGAAGGTCCTCCATCGTGCATGTATGTAATGGGCTGTAAGTATGTAATGGGCTGGAAGATGGCCACTTGGAGTGCCTCTGGGGTTGCCGCAAGAAGGTCCTCCATCGTGCATGTATGTAATGGGCTGTAAGTATGTAATGGGCTGGAAGATGTTCTCAAATAATATGCTGTGTCCAGATTGGTCCATCAAGTGCTTTGCTATGGCTGACTTCTCTGATTGAAGTAGTCTGCAGTGACTTTCATGTTCTTTGATTCGTTTTTGGGCAACACTGCATTTGGTGGTCCCTATGTAGACATGTTCACAGCTGCATAGTATACAGTAGACTCCTGCAGAGGTGAGAGGACCTCTCTTGTCCTTTGCTGAACGTAGCATTTGTTGGATTGTCCTAGAGGGTCTTTTGATTGTAGGATGTATTTCTTCATCAGTGGTTCCCTTGGTGTATGGTAAGAACACTTTTCCTCTGGGTAGATCTTTGCCTTTACTCTCATGGCTTGTTCTCAGTCTTACAGCTCTTTTGATGTCTGTTGTGTCATATCCATTGGCCTGTAGAACCAATGGTAGAGCACTTGATGACCCAACCTGGACACAGAATATTATTTGAGAACACAGAAATGCTGGACCACTCTAGCAACCACCATGTCAGGTTACACAGAGAAGCCATTGAAGCATGTGGACAATTTTAACAGAAAGGAAGAATCCATAAAAATGAATAAAATCTGGCTACCAGTATTAAAAAAACTCTAAAATCGTAACAGTAAATAAAGAACAACACTCAAAAACAGGGGAATTCCAGACAAGAAACAATCAGGGCCAGTTAATCACATCCCAACAAAGGATTCCCCCAGGCAGTAAGAAGTCACACCTTAAAATCTGCTAGGCCATTAAATGCTAATCAAGGTGGCCAACTGAAACATTCACACTTGCCTCAAGCAGACAAGAGTTCTTTGTCCCACCTTGGACTTTCCACAGATATATATATATATATTTCTAGTTTCCAAGACACCTCACAACCTCTGAGGATGCCTGCCACAGATGTGGGTGAAACGTCAGAAGAGAATGCTTCTGGAATATGGCCATACAGCTCAGAAAACTCACAACAACCCAAATATTCTTGTTGGCCATGGGAAGGTTTCGGTCACAGATACTTTGTCCAAATATCTCCAAACTGGGAATCCACTTTGCCTCTCTATATTCCATCTTGCAAAATTATTTTTAACGAAATTATATTGGTAATATGTTGCTGTGACTCAAAGTGCTATTCACTATCTTTTGCAACCCCCATGAGCTGTAAAACCTCTTTCCTTTTAAAAGATTTTATCAGTAGAGTGTAACCTGTCACTATTGTATTACAGAAGCAATAAAGAAACAAAACCAATCAATACAAGGAAAAGAGATTTCACATTCTTCTGATATAACTCATTTTCAAGTCCTTTCTAATGCCATCTTAGCCTCCTACTCATATCTTTTTCCTTATTTCCACTCCCCCTCCGTCTCCTTCTCTTCTCCTCCTTATGGGAACAGTTGTGATTCAGTTTCGGTTTTTATTCTATTTGTTTGATCATGGAGATGGTCTGATCTAGTTCCTTGTTGGTGAGATCAGTTCCTTCCATTTTGAGATCCAGTTCCACATAGAATATCCATTTATATATTTATTTTTCCTTTCAGTAATATAATCCTGAAGCATATGGTTTGCTAAATATTTGTATCATTTGTAAATTTCCTATTTTGTGTACCATATATACCAGTGTTTCTCAACCTGGGGGTCAGGACCCCGGGGGGGGGGGGGATCGCAAGGGGTGTCAGAGGGGTGGCCAAAGACAATAAGAAAACACAGTATTTTCTGCAGATCATGGGGATTCTGTGTGGGAAGTTTGGCCCAATTCTATCGTTGATGGGATTCAGAATGCTCTTTGATTGTATATAAATCCCATCAACTACAACTCCCAAATGTCAAGTCTATTTTCCCCAGACTCCACCAGTGTTCACATTTGGGTACATTGAGTATTCATGCCAGATCCATCATTGTTTAACTTCACAGTGCTCTCTGGATATAGGTGAACTACAACTTCAAAATTCAAAGTCAATGCCCACCAAACCCAAGGTCAATGCCCACCAATGCCCACCAAACAGTATTTTCTGTTGGTCATGGGAGTTCTGTGTGCCAACTTTGGTTCAATTGCATCATTGGTGGAGTTCAGAATGCTCTGTGTTTCCTGATGGTCTTTGGTGACCCCATTGACATCCCCTAACAACCCCTCCCAGGGGTCCAGACCCCCAAGTTGAGAAACTCTGGTCTATTTCATTGATGTATTGCATTTTATTTCCACTCTGTACACCATTCTGAGTCCCTTGCAAGGGTGAGAAGAGCGGGATATAAATATAGTAAATTAATTAATTAATTAATTAAAGACATATATGGGCAAATATCGGTTCTTTTTAAAGTCTAATATCAATTTTATTTATTGGAAATTTACTTTGCCATTTTCCCCAGCATTACAGTGTTGAAATTAGTGGAACGCCTTTAGCTTTATTTTTTATTTCCTTATTATCCACCCATTCCTTTAGACACAGGCAATGATCCCACCCGTTTACTGATTTACAACTTCTATCGGAGGGGGATTGCATCTATGCCCAGCCAGTCATAAAGCTCTCTCCAGCCTATAAATCCTTCTCTTGTGCACACCTAGTTTGGCTTGCCTGCATCCCAGACAGGACATCCAGATGGCTCCTCTATCCCTTCTCCTTGTTGCCATTCTCTTTGTTGGAGCTCAAGTGGTGGAACCACTAGGTATGTTGGCTGATATCCATTTTCTTCCAGAAGATTTTGCAAAATAGCATCTTTGAGACAGACAGAAAAAGCAGTTGGTAACAAAGCTTTGTAGACTTTAGCCCACTTCAGTGGTGGCATCCAAGATGGTCCTACAATAGAATAAGCTTCAGGTGGTTCCATGAATTGAGGGTAGAAGGAATAGGAGTGGATGCTGAAGGTTCCCATGTCAGTAAGACAATGAATCCATTTTGGGTTTCACTCCAAATTTGGGGATAGAAATAAACATATTGGGTCTTGTAAAATCAATAAAAGGTTTTCCCTTTCTTCTTTCTTTCTTGGGCAATGGGAGCTGGCATTTTTAATGTCAATATATGCATAATAGTGTGTATGAATCTGCACTGGATTTTACTCCAGACTTTAAAGGAGCTATTCACAACATTGAAACCTATTTCTCAGACTGGTTCGGCATCTAGTGTCGTTCCTTTCAAGTTCAAACTAAAATAATAATCATTACCAGCATTTATTTATATAGACATCATTTATTTATTGACATGCACATTGCAAGTAAAGTATACAATTGTACAAAAGTGTACAGTTTATAATCTATATAAATAAAAATGCAATTTTCATTTGTGGGATTAAAATAACTTAAAAACCACTGGACGAATTGACACCAAATTTGGATACAATACACCTATCAGGCCAACAAGTGACCATCACTCATAAAAACATTAAAAAACACAGCGGAAGGGACTTAAAAAGCCAAAAAACAAAAAATGCATTACAATGCATGTGCAAAACCACACATATATACAAACACACATACCTATATACACAAATATATACAGAAATATAAACACACATATATGCACACACAATGCACAGAAAGGGGGAAGGAGGGAAGGAGAGAAGGAGGGAGAGAAAGAAGGAAAGAAAGGTAGAGAAGGAAGGAAGGAGAGAAGGAATGAAAGAAAGAGGAGGGAGGGAAGGAAGGAGATAAGGAAGGATGAAACCAAAGAGCAGAGGAAGCAAGGAAAGAAACAGGTGGAGAAGAAAGAAGAAGGGAAAGAAAAAGAGGGAAGGAAGCAAAGAGGGAGGGAAGGAAGGAAGGAGAGAAAGAAAGAAGGAAAGAGGGAGAGAGGGTTGGCCACAGCAACGCGTGGCGGGAACAGCTAGTAATCTATATAAATAAAAATGTAATGTTCGTTTGTGGGATTAACATAACTCAAAAACCGCCGGGCGAATTGACACCAAATTTGGACACAAGACACTTATCAGGACAATGAGTGACCATCACTCATAAAACACTGAAAAGACAGCAGGAGAGACTTAAAAAACCAATAAAATAAAATAAAAATACATTACAATGCATACATAAAAACCACACATTTGTATGCATACACACATATATATACACATATACACAAATATATACACACATGTATACACACACAAGACACAGATACACAGACTGGGCCACAGCAACACATGGCAGGGGACAGCTAGTATATGCATACATGCAGATGCATGCACACCGAGTGAAGGAAGAAATAGTAAAATATAAATGACACAGTACTAAGGTAAAATGCCATATAATACAAAGAAGGAGCCCCCGGTGGTGCAGTGGGTTGACCCAGTGGTTTTCAACCTGTGGGTCCCCAGATGTTTTGGCCTTCAACTCCCAGAAATATTAACAGCTGGTAAACTAGCTAGGATTTCTAGGAGTTGAAGGCCAAAACACCTGGGGACCCACAGGCAGAGAACCACTGGGTTAAACCCTTGTGCTGGCAGGACTGCTGACTGAAAGGTCGGTGGTTCAAATCCAGGGAGCAGGGTGAGCTCCCGTCTGTTGGCTCTAGCTTCCCATTCAGAGACATGAGAAAAGCCTCTCACAGGATGGTAAACATATATATAAAGCAAATTAAAATATACAAGATTATAAAACAAAATTAAACTAAAATCTCAAAAGCTTTGGAAAAACAAGGAAGTTTTTAATTGAGATTTTAAAAAAATCAAGGGATGGAACAACCTGCAAATATTCAGGAAAGTAATTCAAAGAGTATGGGGCAATGACTGAAAAGACTGAAGCAGAGCCAAGAAAGAGGGAATGCTTGTTGGGTGCGAAGCTGAGAAGTCCTAGAATGCAGATTTTTTACAGGCTGGTAAAAACAAATAAGGGCTGAAAGATAGGGGTCAGAGAGGCTGGGGAGGGTTTTGTTAACACAAGAGGATTGTACTGACTCCTTAAAGGAATTGGGTAAACGATGAAGAGATATGAAGGGATAACTAATACCCCAGAAAACAGGAGCAGAATTCAAGATGATCTTAACAAATTAGAGAGATGGGGCAAAATTAACAAAATGAAGTTCAACAGGGAGAAATGCAAGATATTCCACTTAGGCAGAAAAAATGAAATGCAAAGATACAGAATGGGGGATGACATCAGTTAATTTTTAGTTGAGACACCTTTTCCCCATGATAATAATGCTCTTTATTATAATTATAATACCTTTTTCAGGAGTGAATTTCCCTTCTGAGGGGTAGATATCTTCTTACTTCCTGTTGTCTTACCCCTGTTCTTAACTATGAGTCATATGCAAGTCTGATGTTAGTAACTCAGGGACTACATGCAGTAAAAAGGAAGCAGCTTCCTTAAGTCACAGAATGGGGGGCAATGCCTGGCTCGACAGCAGTATGTGTGAAAAAGATCTTGGAGTCTTTGTGGACAATAAGTTAAACATGCGTCAACAATGTGATGCGGTGGCAAAAAAGCCAATGGGATTTTGGCCTGCATAAATAGGAGTCTAGTATCTATATCCAGGGAAGTCATGCTCCCCTCTATTCTGATTTGGTTAGACCACACCTGGAATACTGTGTCCAATTCTGGGCACCACAATTGACAAGCTGGAATGTGTCCAGAGGAGGGTGACTAAAATGATCAAGGGTCTGGAGAACAAGCCCTATGATGAGCGGCTTAAAGAGCTGGGCATGTTTAGCCTGAAGAAGAGAAGGCTGAGAGGAGACATGATAGGCATTAGGCTTGGTTGATCAAGAAAAAAAAATGGTTCTAAACTCGTTTCATATGTAGGGGGTGCTGGAGGTTCGATTTTTAAATTATTTCCGAAATATTCTTTAAAAAAAGATCTGGACACTGCAATTGAAGGGAGATGTTGACAAGCTGGAATGTATCCAGAGGAGAATGACTAAAATGATCAAGGATCTGGAAAACAATCCCTATGAGAAGCAGCTTGAAGAGCTGGGCATGTGTAGCCTACAGAAGAGAAGGCTGAGAGGAGACATGATGATAGCCATGTATAAATATGTGTCCTAGTCTCCAGGGGAGCAAAAAACAAGCTTGCTCCTCCCTCCCTATGACTTCCCCTCACATATTTATACATGGCTATCATGTCTCCTCTTTAAGGTGCTCCTCATAGGGATTGTTCTCCAGACCCTTGATCATTTTAGTCGCCCTCCTCTGGACACATTCCAGCTTGTCAACATCTCCCTTCAACTGTGGTGCTCAGAATTGGACACAGTATTCTAGGTGTGATCTAACCAAGTCAGAATAGAGGGGTAGCATGACTTCCCTGGATCTAGACACTAGACTCCTATTGATGCAGACCAAAATCCCATTGGCTTCCTTTGCATCACATTGTTTGCATCACATTGTTGGCTCATGTTTAACTTGTTGTCCACGAGGACTCCAAGATCTTTTTCACACGTACTGTTCTCAAGCCATGTGTCCCCCATTCTATATCTTTGCATTTCATTTTTTCTGCCTAAGTGGAGTATCTTGCATTAGTCCCTGTTGAACTTCATTTTGTTAGTTTTGGCCAATCTCTCTAATCTGTTAAGGTTGTTTTGAATTCTAATCCTCTGCTTCTGCTTTGAATTGTGGTGAATAGTTTTCTAAAACATAAAAAAAATGAAAAGAAAAGCCAGCATCAAATTTTCTTTACTTTGGTGATCTACTATTAGGATTTATCCAAATTACACAACCCTATTTACTGTATGGAGCCCCTGGTGGCGCAGTGGGTTAAAGCACTGAACTGCTGAGCTTGTTGACTGAAAGGTCACAGGTTCAATTCCGGGGAGCGGTGTAAGTGTCTGCTGTCAGCCCTAGCTTCTGCCAACCTAGCAGTTCGAAAACATGCAAATATGAGTAGATCAATAGGTACCACTCCAGCGGGAATGTAAGGGCGGTCATGCCGGCCACATGACCTTGGAGGTGTCTATGGACAACGCCGGCTCTTCGGCTTAGAAATGGAGATGAGCACCACACCCCAGAGTCAGACTTGACTGGACTTAATGTCAGGGGACAACCTTTACCTTTTTATCTACTGTATGTTCTGTGAAAATTTGAACCACCTGGCTATAACAGCCTTTACACTCCTAATAATCCATTAGGGGTGGGAATATGTAATTATTCACTGTATCAACCATTGATCAAACTGGCTGGAGATGATGACACTTGGAGTCCAAGAAAATCTTCCTTCACTACTAATCTATAGGGGAAGGAGATCTTTACAAGTTAAGCACAAAATGGCTGGACCATTTTGATCCCCCATTCCCCATGTTTTCCTCTGAGTATGGGTGACTGTCACTGAGTTACCAGTGGGATACACTTCTCTGTAGAAGAACCAAGAAAGCACACCATAGAATCACCTGGAGCAATTAGAACATGTGGTTTAGTGAAAATTCAGGTATGAGTTATATGGGTCTTAATGTACTTTTTTTCCTCAATGCGTACGGTAAGCAGAGGATCAAATCTCAAATGCATAGACTTTGTAAGGCTCAAGGGGCACAGAGATAGGCCAAACGAGGAATGGAAATGCCACTGATGTCAATGCTACTAACAATTGCAACCCTCTCTCTAGATTGTCCAACCTGTATACCTTCTTCCAGCACATGCCCAGATGCAAAGTGTGCTAGCGGGCAGGACACATGCATGAGATTGAACATTGACCAGACCTTCAAAATAAGTAAGCAATTAGATATTTCTTTATAAGAGTGGACAAATCACTTCCCAGTCTTTAATGTCTGGTTTCTAAGCAGACTGGGCTCCCCACCCCCCTATATATTAACATTTATTATTAGTAGGAAATCTTCTCTGTTCATTCAAAATTACCTCAAAAGAGTAGCTTCTGGTCGCTTCTGGTCACATGTCACACACGACATGCGAGTGTGGAGAAGAGCAAACCACTGACCCCCTGCTGCAATGCACCCTGAGCCCTGCTACATGCACAATGGAGGACCTCCTTGCGGCAACACCAGAGGCACTCCAAGTGGCTAGATACTGGTCAAAGGACATTTAATCAACTAACAAGCTTGCAAACTTTGTGTTTTGTCTGTTTGTTTGTTTGTTTTGTTAAAAATGTAATACAACTGTCTGGTTGCTCCTGACACGACAAATAAAAAAATAAACCTCAAAAGAGTGTCAGACCTGAGCAGAAATCCTCATACATATGTCAAATTTACTTAGCTTGACTTCAGCAGAACCATTCTCTTAACCTAATCTACCTCATTAGTTGGAAAAGACATGGAATGTAAATAGGAGGAATAATGGGCAGTAGTGGCGGCGGTGAGGAGGAGGAGGCCACTGCAAAGTAGGGACACTCCACCCACTTGGCGTCGGCCTTCTCCTCCTTGCTGCCACTGTTGCTGCCAGGATGGGCTGAGGCTTCAGACCAGGCCTCAACCCAGCCTGGTAGTGCCATCAATGGCACTCAAGGGGCCTCCAAAGCGGGGAGCAGTGGAGGTGGCAAGGAGGTGGAGGCTGCCGTGAAGTAGGGACACTCCACCCACTCGGCGGCAGCCACCTTTGCCTCACTGTCTCTGTTGCTGTCAGGCTGGGCTGAGGCCTCAGACCAGGCCTCAGCCCATCCTGGCAGGGCCGTCAATGGTGCCCAATGGTCCCTCCAAGGTGGGAGCAGTGAAAACGGCAAGGAGGAGGAGGCCGCCGCAAAGTAGGGATGTTCCGCTCACTTGGCAACGGCCTCCTCCTCCTCGCCGCCTCTGCTGCTCCTTGTCTCGGAGGTCCATTGGGCTCCGTTGATGGCACTGCCAGGTTGGCCTGAGACCTCAAATAGTTGGCAAAAGGGAATATATATGGGAGAGACAATAGACAAAAAAAGACTTAAAGAACTTAAAAGTTGGCCCCTGCTTATCAAAAAATCTGGGGAAAAATGGCTAAATAAACTATAAATAAATAGAATTGACCCTTTCCCATTAGAAGCCTTGGAAAATAAGAATGACACATTCAGGAATCTAATTAGGGCCCTGAAGGAAAAAGGTAGGGGACCCCATGGAACCCAATGGAGAAATAAAAAGCTGGGATACAATAAAAGACAAAGGTGGTCAAAGGGACCGGATAGCGTGATTAGGCCTGTCCAGCAGAACTCAGGCCATGAAAAGAAGAGAAGTAACAGAAACCCCACTAGACCGAATAATTAAAAGGAAAGTATAAAAAGACAAAGGAATTCCTGGATTGTTGTACGTTTTTTGGGTTGTATGGCCATGTTCTAGATCAGGGGTCCCCAAACGTTTTGAACAGAATGCCAGGTCACAGTCCCTCAAACTGTTGGAGGGCCTTATTATAATTTGAAAAAAAAACCCCATGAATTCTTATGCACACTGTACATATCTTATTTGTAGTGCAAAACCCACTTTAAAACAATACAATAATTAAAATGAAGAACAATTTTAGCAAATATAAACTTATTAGTATTTCAATGGGAAGTGTGAGCCTACTTTTGACTAATGAGATAAGATTGTTGCTGCTGTTGTTGTTGTTGTTGTTGTTGTTGTTGTTGTTGTGTGCTTTCAAGTCATTTCAGACAGGCTGACCCTGAGTGAGGGCTGGATAAATGACCTTGGAGAGCCATATCCGGCTCTCAGGCCTTAGTTTGAGGACTCCTGTTCTAGAGGTATTCTCTCCTGACGTTTTGCCTGTATCTATGGCAGGCATCTGAGGATATGAACATGGCCATGTTGTTGTTCATTCGTTCAGTCGTCTCCGACTCTTCGTGACCTCATGGACCAGCCCATGCCAGAGCTCCCTGTCGGCCGTCACCACCCCCAGCTCCTTCAAGGTCAGTCCAGTTGCTTCAAGGATGCCATCCATCCATCTTGCCCTTGGTCGGCCCCTCTTCCTTTTGCCTTCCACTTTCCCCAGCATAATTGTCTTGAACATGTCTTGAACATGGCCATACAGCCCGAAAAACCTACAACAACTCAGTGATTCTGGCCATGAAAGCCTTCAACAAGACAAAGTAATTATTGGGTGACTGTATAAGGAACTAATCACCTTATCTTACAACACAAAAACAACCCTTATAGAGAACTGGATAGCAGGCTTAACCGGAATTGCAATGATACATGTGAATTGATAATGGACGGGCTTTGGATTGGGTCTCTGAATGCTGAATTGAACTTGGATGCGGCTACATTGTTTTTAATAATGTTTTTAATTGATATTTTATAATATAATATTATGATATGTTAATCAGTGTATCATCTTTTCTTTTCTTCCCTCAAAGAAAACATTTTACTATAGGACTTTTTCCCAATGTGTGTATTTTGCTGCATTCTTCTCCACAGGTGTACTTTACACATATGTGGGTCTTGCAGTTAACGGGGGTCCTAATGTATACATATTTAGTAGAGTTTATATGCACGTAGTTTGAAAAGTGAACAAGAAATCATCTGTTTTCCCCCCGCTATTTTCTCCTAAATGTAGGACACCTAATGTTTTCTAGTTGTTTTTCTGACATTGCTTTTAAAAAAATCTATTAACATGATTTTCTTTCTCAGCTGTAGCAATGTACTGTGATGAACTAAGGCCCATTATATATTCTAATTGCTGTCTTCTCAACTAGGAGAATCCCCGACAAGTGGCTCCTCCCAGTCCTGTGCAGCGGCTGAAAAAAATGTGAACAGCAGCTTTAGGTTTGAGTTTGGAGAAGGCAAATCTCTAGAGTATAATTCCCTGCTTTGTAAAGGACCATGCAGTGTTGATCCTCCACTTGCCCGTATGTAACAGCTTTGGAGTATTCTCCTCTTCCTCCTCTTCTTTTACTTTCATAAAGTAATTTTCAAAAAATGTTGGTGCTTTTTGGCAAAAAACTGGAATTTCTGGAGTTCAGATTTAGGAAATCTAAAAAGGCCAGCCCTCATTCAACCAAAATTCATCCCCAGGCCATAGCTTTGGAATATCAGGGCAGGATTTTATATTTCTCTTATTTTAATTACTTAATTAATGCAGTCTATTTCCTATTTGGGACAAGGTGGGAGGTATTGATTGATAACTTTCTACTTCCTGCCTGTCTCCTAATAGGGGAACCTAAATATAAATCCAAACAGAATGTAGATAAAATAATAAGTAATGAAAAAGTGAAAAAGAAAAACCCTAATCAATTCCAGTAATCCAATCCAAACTTTTGTCTCAAGTGAAGTTGGTTGGGACAAGAGAGAGGGTCTTCTGAGTGGTGGCTTTGTAATGCCCTTCTGAGGGAGATTAGGCTATCCCCCACTCTGCAAGCTTTCATATGAAACTGAAGACATGGCTTTTTAGACAAGCCTTTGACCATGTTTAGAAATTTGAGAACCTAGAGATTTTTTGAGCCCCCAGTGGCACAGTGGGTTAAACTGCTGAGCTATTGTACTTGCTGACCAAAAGGTCAGCGATTTGAACCCGGGGAGAGGGGTGAGCTCCCACTATTAGGCTCAACTTCTGTCAACCTAGCAGTTCAAAAACATGCGAGTAGATCATGGCGGGAAGGTAACAGTGCTCCGTGCAGTTATTCTGGCCACATGACCTTGGAGGTGTCTACGGACAATGCCAGCTCTTCGGCTTAGAAATGGAGATGAGAACACCCCTCAGAGTTGGACACGACTAGACTTAATGTCAAGGGAAAACCTTTACCTTGAGATTTTTTACTGAGCACTTTATGAGATTAATATTGATTGCAGTTTGTTTTATATCCTGCAGCTATAGTTGCTTTTTACTTATCTTAAACGGGGGGGGGGGGGGGTGTTACGGTGTTTATGTTGGTTGTAACTGCTTTGTGTTACTGTCTTTGCTCTTTTTTGCATTTTGTGTGTTTGCACCTTTGAGTGCTTTGTGAGCCAGGGTATGTATTATTTATTTATTTATTTATTTATTTATTTATTTATTTAAAATATTAATTTTAGGCAGTTAAAACCTTGTTGCAAATGTAGCAAAAAGATAAAACCTCACCACAAGTTAAGGGTCAAAAACACACACACACAAATTAAAAAGGTCTTCAACAGTCAGAAAGCAAAGGGTGACCCAGGCCCCTTCCACACAACTGTATAAAATCCACATTGAACTGGATTACATGGCAGTGTGGACTCTGATAACCCACTTCGAAGTAGATGTTGTGGATTATCTGGCAGTGTAGAAGGGGCCCAAGAAGGATTTCTTCCATGTTCCCAGCAGGCATCCCATCTAACGTTAGTGTGACTAGGGATTGCAGCCATATAAATACATTTGTGGATATTGTATAAGGAGTAACCAAATACTTCCTTGTGCAATACCTTTTTTTCTTGGCTGGACAGTGGGCCCTTCTACACTGCCATATAATCCAGAATATCAAGGCAGATGGAGCCCAGGTGAAACTATACAAAAATTAGTGGGAAGGTGAGTGGGGTAAAGGAGACCAGGATGAAGGGCCCTCTTTCATATGGTGTAAATATAGTACTATGATTCTATTTGAACTGCCATGACTCCACCCAGTGGATTCCTTGGATTTATAATTGAGGGCATATTCAGAATTCTTACAAATCTCTAGTCACTTGTTTTGGTTGCTGTGTGTGGTGAAGTGTTAATTTTTAACTTGCAGTTATGTGTAATTATAGATGTTATGTATAATTATAGACAGATGTTTAAAGGGTTAGTAATGGTAAGTATATAGCATTGCATAACCAAGGGAGATGGCAGCCAGCTCAGCTTATGTTGAGCTGGGTTACCATGGAAACAGGGGCGGAGCCAACTGCCACTTGGCAGGGCAGCCATTTTAAATGGTTAGTCTGTAGTTGGAGAGATACAGGAGAAGACTGATTCTCTCGGAGAAGAATCAGGGAAATTACAGTCTGTGAACTGTAGGAGAGGCTGTTCTGTTGAGTAGAGAGAACCAGAAGGGATCTGTAGTTTAAAAACTACAGGGAAAGGACTGATTCTACTTAGTAAGAATCAGGGAGGTTTGGGCTTTAGCCTGAGTAATTTAAATAAGTCGAGTTGGCTTATTTATATTAATAGTTAGTGTTGAGAGTCTCTATTGTAACAGAAACATCATAAGGAAAGAATAAGCTTATAACTGAAGTAATCTATTAAAGAAGGAAACCCAGTTTGAAGAAAAATAAGTGAAACCTGTTTAGTGGAAGGGAAACATTGAATCCATCACGCTTCTTCTACATTTCAATAAACTTGTTACTGTTTTCCGAAAGCCTTGTCCCTGTTACATTTCCTTTCCAAGTTAAGTCACGCTACACAGAAGAAAGACCAAATCAATATTATTAGCTATCAATTAAATAAATCCTCACAAAGTGGTGGCTCCTTTACAAACGTTTACAAATTGGTGGCAGTAATTTTACGTATCCTCACACTGTGTGCCTTCAAATCATTTCCAGTTTACAGCAATCCTAAGGTGGTCCTATCACTGGGGCTTTTGAGGCTGAGAGAGTGTGACTTGCCCAAGGTTTTTATAGCTGAGCAGTGACTTGAACTTTGGTATACAGTCACAGGCTCAAATGACTACTCCATGCTACCCCTCTCTAGGGCCTTGCCAAACTACAAACCCCAGCATTCTCTGGCAGTTGAAGTAGAATCATAGTGCTACGATTGGGCCCTAGATTATAGATACTTTATCTCAGCCTTAGCTGCAAATCACGAAATATTTTTCAAATCACACATTTTTCTTTTTGATCATTGATTCCAATTACTTTAACAGGCTTAAATCAGGAATATGCAAAGTACAATTCGCTACATGTTGCTGGACTGCAAGTTTAATCGGTCCTAGCATCATTAGTATTACATTCTTAGGAAAATTGCAACTCCATAGTATCTGAAGGATTGCATTTTATCCATTTTTGGCCGAAATCTAACCCATAACCCATAACACTCCAACTCTCCCTTGTATGAAAGGTCTCACAAAAGTGAAGGAACAAAATTCCTGGAAATTGTTTGGACTGTGGATATTGAATTTCTTATGTTGCCAGAAAGCCTTACTGTTTGCCTTGGTTGGACTTGCAGATGTTAATTTGGAAAATTACTTGAACGGGAAGTTTTGCCCCAGATGTTACAGACCAGGACACACAAGCTGTGAGGATAATGGAATCGTAGACTGCTATGGAGACTTTATACAGTGTGCTACAATAAGCGGCAAAATAATAGAAGGTATTTATCTTTATCTCCCTTTTTAAGCCTCCTCATCCATTGCCTTTTCCCTCTTAGCTGAATGACTCCCATCCCAACCTTTATACGAATCTAACAAGATAAAAGTGTTGTCATGGAAAATGTGTGTAGAGGCTAGAATTCACTTGGGGACTTATATTTTCACATATGGGGTTATGTCTGTAGGAAATATAATTGGGCAATGTCTGTATTTAGCAAAAGGCTGCTGCTACATTGCTATGGAAGCCAGCCAGCAAACTGACCATTATGTATCAAGACCAGTACCCAACGAAACAGATAGCATTGGGACCGGGTTATTGTGAGGTCTGCTGGAAACTAGGAAAATGGGGTTTATTAATCTGTGGAAAGTCCAGGCTGGGAGAGAGAACTCTTGTCTATTTGAGGTAGGTGTGAACGCAGCAATTGGCCACCTTGCTTAGTATTTAATAGCCTTGCAGCTTCAAGGTCTGGCTTCTTACTGCCCAGGGGAATCCTTTGTTGGGAGGTGCTTTTCCCATTTTTGAGTGTTGCTCTTTATTTACTTTCCTGATTTTAGATTTTCTTAAATACTGACCACCAGATTTAGTTCATTTTCATGTCCCCCCCCCCCCCCTTTCTGTTGAAATTGTCCACATGCTTGTAGATTTCAATGGCTTCTCTATGTAGTCTGACATGGTAGTTGTTGGGAATAGATTATATCACAATCTTCTTGACATGTCACAGTCATCCTGCTGGGAACTATTCCCACTTGTGTCCTAGGCCTTTATTTGCTACTGTAAGGACAGCAAAATATGGAGAGATTGTGGAGGAGATAGACTAACTCCATCAGTTGTTGTGAAGGACATGTCTTGGGTCCCTACCACATGTGCCTCAAAGGATATCAGCACCTATTCATTTGTGATGAAAAATTATATGCATATTAGATACTTTAATAAATGTTTCATTCTCTCTTAGATGATTTTGAAATCCCCTTTGCAGCCAAAGGGTGTGCCAGAGGCAATATGGAAGAACTCAGTTCTAAACTACCACTGAGAATTGTGGCATCTGGATACAACTATACATTGGATACACTGAGCTATGGACCGGCCAATGGTGCTTTGGCAGCCATGCGACGTTTTGCTTTTAGCCTGAACAGTAAGGACTTGGGTCCCCAAGTGGCCTTCTTCTTTCCATGCTTCCTGGGCCTCTTTGCAGTGAAGATCCTCTCATAAGGAACATCAAGCTAACTCACCACCATCTTGAACCTCCACTATATGAGGAAGACTCCGTTGGAAGCTGAAGTGTCATTTTTCATACTGAAAGAACTGGAGGAAAATAAACGAAGTTATTTGCATCTGAATAAATGAAAACTGGGTGTACCTATTAAATATAAAGCCAGTTCCTTTCACTTTCCTCATGTTATAGACAAAACCAATTTGCTTCCAGCCCAGTTGTTTTCTCATATATCCAGTCACAAATCCATCCCATTCAAGCCACTTCACACTGATTTTTAAAGATGAAAATGAATGAAAACACAGATTGCTATTATATGTGCATTTTGTGTATCATCTTCCTCTAATATAATATCTTTTGTACATGCAGTTCTTTTTGTACTCAACTCTGACAAGTTTGTATTTTATTCTGAAGAAGGGTGCAGTCAAAAAGATATCTGTGTAACAGTCTATCTATGCATCTGGAGGAAAATAAAACACAACTGAAAGAGTTTATTTAACAATGCAGACCGAACAGAACTCTCTTTTCTCTTGTGTCTGGAACTATTTATTTATTTATTTATTTATTTATTACTTGCACTTATTTACCGCCACTCTCAGCCCAGGGGGCGACTCGTGGCGGTGAACAACAACATAGAAAAGACAATTTACAGTAATCAGAACAATACATAACATGCTACTACTACTTGACATATACTTATACTAAAAATCCGCTTCGTCATATCATGGGTCATAGTCAGTCTCATAGTCGTGGTCCATTCCGGTCATCATTGCCAAGATATAGCACTCAGTTAAAGGCCAACTCGAAGAGCGATGTTTTCAGGCTCTTACGAAAGGCCATAAGGGAGGGCGCCTGTCTAACTTCAGCAGGGAGGGCGTTCCACAGCCGGGGGGCCACCACTAGAGAAGTATCGCTTGTTTATCTCGTTGTCAGTGTATTTTTGAAATGTTCGGGGAATAGAATGGAATGGGCAAAATGTGAGCTTCAAATGTTGGTGAGCTAAAAAACGCTCTGTATGGACTAAATAGATCAGTGTTTCTCAACCTGGAGGATCAGGACCCTGGGCAGGGGTGGGGGGGTATAAAGGGTGGCAGAGGGGTTACCAGAGATCATCAACAAAAACAATATTTTCTCTTGGTCATGGGGCTTCTGTGTGGGAAGTTTGGCCTATTCTATCGTTGGTGGGATTCGGAATGCATTTTGATTGTAGGTGAGCTATAAATCCCAGCAAGTACTACTCCCAAATGTCAAGGTCTATTTCCCCCCAAAATCCACCACTGTTAACACTTGGACATATCGAGTATTCATGCCAAATTTGGTCCAGATCCATCATTGTTTGAGTCCACAGTGCTCTCTGGATATAGGTGAAGTACAAGTCCAAAACTCAAGGTCGGCACCCACCAAACTCTCCCAGTATTTTCTGTTGTTCATGGGAGTTCTGTGTGCAAGTTTGGTTCAATTCCATTGTTGGTGGAGTTCAGAATGCTCTTTGTTTGTAGGTGAACTATAAACCCCAGCAACAACAATTCCAAAATAACAAAATCAACCCCCCACCGAAGCCCACCAATATTCAAATTTGGACATATCAGATATTTGTGTCAAATTTGTTGTCCTGTGAAAGAAAATGCACCCTGCATATCAGATATTTACATTGCGATTCATAACAGTAACAAAATGGCAGTTATGATGTAGCAACGAAAATAATTTTATGGTTGGGGGTCACCACAACATGAGGAACTGCATTAAGAATTTGCAGCATTAGGAAGGTTTTAGAAACCCTGATATAGATCCAACATTGACTATGACAGCTGAGATTTGTACATTGAAGTTGCACACTACAGCTGCAGTCTAGTTGGGGAGTTGCATCTTTGTAAGTGAAACTGGAATTAGGCCGTTCCTGAATGTCCATATCTAGTTACATTATGAGGAACGCGAGCCAGCAAAATGACTGATGCGCAGTGGAATTGATGTGCACCAGTCAGTTGGGCACTGAGACACTTGTTAGGAGTGCTGATGTGCTTTATTTGATCCTGATGCACACTGGAACACTCTTGCTAATGTCCTGTCATGCACCTTGGCAATTTATTAACGGGGGTTTAAGATGCATCTATGCTGTAGAATTAATGTAGTTTGACACCACTTTAAACTGCCATGACTGAATGTTCTGGAACAATGGGAGTTGTAGTTTTGCAAGGTATTTTGCTTTCTCTGTGTCTTACCAAACCACAACTCCAAAGATCCTTATGCCTAGTAACGCACTGCAGTGATACAGGATGTACCAAATCTCATTTTTTAGAAGATAATACAGCCATCCTCCCACCAGACTAACTGCATGACATTTGGTGTGTATGCAGTAGGCATCGATAGAGTCGCGTTGGATAAATTGTTGCTTATAATAATTTTGTTAAAATTACCTTTTTGAAGTGATATTGAAGCTTTTTTAAAAACCAAAAGCCAGAGGAGACAGTTTTAAACCAGAGAAGGAAGGAATTTCCTCCGCTTGCTTTACCTGCTTCTGGAGTAAAGCAAATACTTTCAAAGTAAAAACCACCCAATGAGACAGGAAATAACACTTTCAAACCATTAACCAAAGGATTCGGAAGCCTCTGAAGTTTCGAAATGTTTTGGAAAATAATTCTGTGAAAATCGAAATTGACTTTAGAATTTAACCACCATCTGAAATGAGTTTTGAACCATTTTTTTTTTTGGGGGGGGGGGGATCAACCAAGCCTAGTATGCAGCAATCAGGCCTTAGATACCAGATACCGAGGGAGCATTGACTGGTATTGCAGCTGGCATTATATTGTTTTTTTCTTCTCTGTCTGATATTGAACATCATAGTGAAGTTCTCCATGAGATTTGAATGGATTTTTGCAGGTTGCTGCAAGGATATATAGTATGGAGAACAGTTTTATGAAGAATGCTTGAGGGAGCACTGAAGTCTGGCAAAAAGGTCCTCCATGCACAATACTTGAGGTTACCATATGGCCGCCTGCCTCATGCATTCTGTATGTTCTTGGCAACCAGAAGAAGATCCTGGATTCAGCCCTACATTCGCCAGGGAGCTTTGGAAATGGCTCTTTAAAGCTGCTCTCTGACAGTCAATGTGGACCAGTAATTCTCAATCACAGGACTTCAGATGAACTCTGAGATGAACTCTCCGATCATTGATCAACCTTTCTGGAGCTTTTGGGAATTGGAGTCCAACAACATCTGGATTATTCATTTCTGTCTGAGAGCCACAAGCAGAAGAATATGAGCTAGAGGTGCCAGATTCCTTACATCATCCAGCTGTCCTGGTTCTATGGAAATGCCTTTAATTAATCTTATTTTTTAAATCTGAGTTTCTACCTCCTCCTCTCACTTATCCCATTTATCCTTAGCTTGCTTCAGTTGTTGAGAACTGACTTCAAAGAACCAAAGTAGTTTGCACTCAGGACCCTTCTACACAGCCATATAATTCAGATTATCAAAGCAGATAGAATCATAGAGTTGGAAGAGACCTCATGGGCCATCCAGTCCAACCCCCTACCAAGACAGGAATATTGCATTCAAAGCACACCCGACAGATGGCCACCCAGCCTCTGTTTAAAAGCCTCCAAAGAAGGAGCCTCCACCACACTCCGAGGCAGAGAGTTCCACTGCTGAACAGCTCTCACAGTGGAATCCACATTATCTGCTTTGAATTGAATTATATGACTCTACACTGCCAGTTCGAAGCATATAATCTGGATTTTATAAGGCTGTAAAGGAGGGGCCTCAGTTAACCCAGCAGGGAGGAGAGAAGGGGGTGAAACTTTATTCTGCCTAGTAGGCTCAGGCAAAAGCAAACTGCTGCAGCTTCTTTTACTGAAAGGGTCTTTGAGTGAGATTTGCAAATGCTAAGCAAGGGGCTTTGAATGAAATTAACAGCAAAAGAGAAATATACCCTTTCTCTGTAGAAAAGGAGAAACATGGAAGAAAATTTAAAAACAAGAGGCATCATGTAGAGGTCATACAAAGTTCAAGCTTACATAGGAAGTGCAAAGGTTAAGCACAGAGTCTGCAGGTACAAGAAAGTACTTTCCATCAAAAGGTCAAGGGAGGGGGGCTGGAAAGAGAGTACTTTCCATGACCTATTACTTGAGTATAAAGGTCAGCAGAAACAGAGGAGGGGGCGGCAGTCTTTGAAAGCACAAACACCTGCAGACTCTGGGCTTATCCACAACCTTTGCACTTAACTACAACCTAACTTCCTATGTAAGCTTGAACTTTTATGACCTCTACATGATGCCTCTTTTTTAAAAAACATTTTCTTCCGTGTTGCTCTTTTTCTACAGAGAAAGGGTATATTTCTCTTCTGCTGTTAATTTCATTCAAAGCACCTTGCTTAGCATTTGCAAATTTCACAATTTTTAAAATTGAGTTAATCTACAAATCAATGTCCTTCTGATTGCTATTTACTTCCTCCTTCCATATCTCAATCAGTGTACATTTCAAATTGTATTGGCTTTCTACTAATTTACTATACCATTCCTCTCGCTTTCCCTATGTTCCATTTTCAGTTTTGATCTAAGTCTGCTTCTGGGCTTTCTTTTGGTTTCTCTTCTAATCTCTAATCTTCTGAGTCACTCCTCCCAATCTTTTGTTGCTCCATTAGTTTAAAGGTTACCAGTCTTTATAATTCCAATTTGTTTCATTTTTTATGACTTCCAAGAGATAAAGTGCAAATCATGACCTTACGACTGAGTTTTATGTTTTAATAGTTTTAAACCCTATACGCTTTCGGTCCAACCTATCTTCAAGATTGCATCTCCTTCTATGAACTGGTGAAGCATTGAGGTCTGCAGGAGAGGCCCTTCTCTCGGTCCCACCACCATCTCAAGTATGGTTGGTGGGAACAAGAAAGAGGGCCTTCTCGGTGGTGGATCCTTAGCTTTGGAATACCCTCCCTAAAGAAATTAGATTAGCCCCCTCTCTTCAGGCCTTCCAGGTGAGTAAAGACATGGCTCTTGAGACAGGCCTTTGATTCTGTCTGAATCCTGGTCATCCTGGTCAATGGGATGAATCTTTGATAGCACTTTGACTGTTACAACAGATAGCAGGCTTACTCGCAGGTTCTACTGCACTTTAGGAATTCAATAATTTGAGATGGTGGTGGGGTACAAATAAATATTTATTATTATTTATTATGACGATTATATATATATATATAACTGTCTATTGCAGTGGTTCTCAGCCTTCCTAATGCTGTGACCCATTAATACAGTTCCTCATGTTGTGGTGACCTCCAACATGAGGAAAATTATTTTTGTTGCTACTTTCATAACTGTAATTTTGCTACTGTTATGAATCATAATATAAATATCTGATATGCAGGATGTATTTTCATTCACTGGACCAAATTTGGCACAAATACCCGATATGCCCACAATTGAATACAGTTGGGGCTGGGGAGAGGTTGATTTTGTCATTTGGGAGTTGTAGTTCCTGGGATTTATAGTTCACCTACAATCAAAGAGCATTCTGTACTCACCAATGATAGAATTGAACCAAACTTGGCATGCAGAACACCCATAATCAACAGAAAATACTGGGAGAGTTTGGTGGGCATTGACCTTGAGTTTGCGAGTTATAGTTCACCTACATCCAGAGAGTACTGTGGATTCAAACAATGATAGATCTGGACCAAACTTGACACGAATACTCAATATACCCAAATGTAAACACCAGTTGAGTTTGGGGAAAATAGACCATGACATTTGGGAGTTGTAGTTGCTGTGATTTATAGTTCACTTACAATCAAAGTATTTTCTGAACCTCATCAACAATAGAATTGGGCCAGACTTCCCACAACCCCCATGACCAACATAAAATACTGCATTTCTTGATGGTCTTTGGTGGCCCCCTCTGACATCCCCTGGTGACCCCTCCCAGTGGTCCAGACCCCCAGGTTGAGAAACGCAGGTCTATTGCATTGATGTATTGTATTCTATGTTGTTCAATATGCGGCATTAAATATTTCCACTCAGTACAATGATCCCACCCATTTATTGATTTACAACTTCTAACATGGGGGGGGGGGGAGGGTTGCATCTATGCCCAGCCAATCATAAAGCTCTCTCCAGCCTATAAATCCTTCTCTTGTGCATACCTAGTTTGGCTTGCCTGCATACCAGACAGGACGTTCAGATGGCTTCTCTATCCCTTCTCCTTGTTGCCGTTCTCCTTGCTGGAGCTCAAGTGGTAGAACCACTAGGTATGTTGGCTGATGTCCATTTTCTTCCAGAAGAATTTGCAAAATAGCATGTTTGAGATAGACAGAAAAAGAAGTTGGTAACAAAGCTTTGTAGGCTTTAGCCCACTTCAGTGGTGGCATCCAAGATGGTCCTACAATAGAATAAGCAAAGAAATCTGCTTCAGGTGGTTCCATGAACTGAGGGTAGAAGGAATAGGAGTGGATGCTGAAGGTTCCCATGTCAGTAAGACAATGAATCCATTTGGGTTTCACTCCAAATTTGGGGATAGAAATAAGTATATTGGGTCTTGTAAAATCAATAAAAGGTGTTCTCTTTCTTCTTTCTTTCTTTCTTTCTTTCTTTCTTTCTTTCTTATTATTTATTTACAGCATTTTTCCTTGCTCTTCTCATCCCCATAGGAGGACTCAGAGCGGCTGATAATGGCAATGATTCAATGCCACAATAATTACAATTATAAAAGCAAAATAAAATCATATAATACAGTACATTAAAACAACATTAGTTATCCCATCATAAAGGCATTTCCATTATAAGAACCATCTGGTCAAATTCACTGTTCAGGTGCCATTATATCCATTAGCTAAAAGCCTGGTTCAACAACCATATCTTCAGTTTTCTTCTGAAAGAAAGGAGGGAGGATGCCGATCTATTTTTGCTAGGGAGAGGATTCCACAGGTGGGGGGGCCACGTTTGTGAAGCTGGTGGGACCGAGAGCAGGGCCTCCCCAGCAGATCTTAGACTATGAGGCGGAACCTAGAGGGAGATACGTTCGGACAGATAAGCTGGACCGGAGTCATATAGGGCTTAATAGGCCAAGACCAGCACTTTGAATTGTGCTCAGAAATGGACTGGCAGCCAGTGGAGTTGACGTAACAGGTGGGTGGTATGCTCCCTGTACGATGCTCCAGTGAGCAATCTGGCTGCCGCCCGTTGGACTCGTTGAAGTTTCTGAACAATCTTCAAAGGCAACCCCATGTAGAGTGCATTGCAGTAATCTATTCGGGATGTAACCAAAGCGTGGACTACCGTGGCCAGATCAGACTTCCCAGCAGCTGGCACACAAGCTTTAACTGTGAAAAGGCTCTCCCAGCCACTGCTGAGATCTGGGGTTCCAGGCTCAGCGATGAGTCCAGGATCTCTCCCAAACTGCAAACCTGCTTCTTCAGGGGGGAGTGTAACCCCATCCAACACAGGCTGTAACCCTATGCCCTGTTCGGCCTTATGACTGACCAGGAGGACCTCTGTCTTGTCTGGATTCAATTTCAGTTTGTTAGCCCTCATCCAGTCCGATACAGCAGCCAAGCACCGGATCAAGGTTTGAACAGCCTCCTTAGTAACAGGTGGAAAGGAGTGACAGATTTGGATGTCATCTGCGTACATATAACACCTTACTCCGAAACTCCTGATGATCTCCCCCAGCGGCTTCATGTAGAATGGGCAATGACAGCTGGCATTTTTAATGTCAATATATTCATATTAGTCTCTATGAATCTGCACTGGATTTTACTCCAGACTTTAAAGGAGCTATTCACAATGTTAAAACCTATCTGTCAGACTGATTCAACATCTAGTGTTGTTCCTTTAAAGTTCAAACTAAAATAATCATCAGCACCAGCATTTATTCATATGTTGTTGTTGTTCATTCGTTCAGTCGTCTCCGACTCTTCGTGACCTCATGGACCAGCCCACGCCAGAGCTCCCTGTCGGCCGTTACCACCCTCAGCTCCCTCAAGTTCAGTCCAGTCACTTCAAGGATGCCATCCATCCATCTTGCCCTTGGTCGGCCCCTCTTCCTTTTGCTTTCCACTTTCCCCAGCATAATTGTCTTCTCTAGGCTTTCCTGTCTCCTCATGATGTGGCCAAAGTACTTCAACTTTGTCTCTAGTATCTTTCCCTCCAGTGAGCAGTCGGGCTTTATTTCCTGGAGGATGGACTGGTTGGATCTTCTCGCAGTCCAAGGCACTCTCAGAACTTTCCTCCAACACCAGAGCTCAAAAGCATCTATCTTCCTTCGCTCAGCCTTCCCTAAGGTCCAGCTCTCACATCCGTAGGTTACTACAGGGAATACCATGGCTTTGACTAGGCGGATCTTTGTTGCCAGTCTGATGTCTCTACTCTTTACTATTTTATTGAGATTGGACATTGCTCTCCTCCCAAGAAGTAAGCGTCTTCTGATTTCCTGGCTACAGTCTGCATCTGCAGTAATCTTTGCACCTAGAAATACAAAGTCTGTCACGGCCTCCATGGTTTCTCCCTCTATTTTCCAGTTGTCAATCATTCTTGTTGCCATAATCTTGGTTTTTTTGACGTTTAGCTGCAACCCAGCTTTTGCGCTTTCTTCTTTCACCTTGATTAGAAGGCTCCTCAGCTCCTCCTCGCTTTCGGCCATCAGAGTGGTGTCATCTGCATATCTGAGGTTGTTAATGTTTCTTCCAGCAATTTTCACCCCAGCTTTGCATTCCTCAAGCCCCGCACATCGCATGATGTGTTCTGCATACAAGTTAAAAAGGTTGGGTGAGAGGATGCAGCCTTGCCGTACGCCTTTCCCAATCTTGAACCAGTCTGTTGTTCCATGGTCAGTTCTTACTGTTGCTACTTGGTTTATTCATATAGACATCATTTATTTATTGGCATGCACATTGCAAGTAACGTATTCAGTTGTACAAAAGTGTAAAGTTTATAATCTATATAAATAAAAATGTAATGTTCGTTTGTAGGATTAATATAACTCAATTGGATGAATTGGCACCAAATTTGGACACAATACACCTGTCAGGCCAATGAGTGACTATCACTCATAAAACACTGAAAAAACAGCAGAAGAGACTTTTAAAAAAACCCATTACAATGTATGCACAAACACCACACATATATATGCAAACACACATATATACACATATACACAAATATATACACACATATACACATATATACACATACAAAACACATATACAAAGACTGGGCCATAGCAACGCGTGGCAGGGGACAGCTAGTATATGCACAAATGCAGATGCATGCACACAGAGTGTAGGAAGAAATAGTAAAATATAAATGACACAGTACTAAGGTAAAATACTACAATGCAATATAATATAAAGCAGGAGCTACCAGTGGCGCAATGGGTTAAACCACTGGTTCTCAAACTGTAGATCCCCAGACGTTTTGGCCTTCAACTCCCAGAAATCCTAACAGCTGGTAAACTGGCTAGAATTTCTGGAAGTTGAAGGCCAAAACACCTGGGGACTCACAGGTTGAGAACCACTGGGTTAAACCTTTGTGCCGGCAGGACTGCTGACTGAAAGGTCGGCGGTTCGAATCCAGGGAGTGAGGAGAGCTACCGTCTGTCAGCTCCATGTTTCCATGCAGAGACATGAGAAAAGCCTCCCACAGGGTGGTAAAACATATGGGTGTCCCATGGGCAATGTGCTTACAGACAGCCTATTCTCTCCCACCAGAAGCAACTTGTCGTTTCTCAAGTTGCTCCTGACATGAATATATATATATATATATATATATATATATATATATATAATTTAATTACAATATACAAGATTATAAAACAAAATGTATCTAAAATCTCAAAAGTTTTGGAAAAACAAGTAAGTTTTTAATTGAGATTTTTTTAAAATTGAGGGATTGAACAGCCTGCAAATATTCAGGGAAGTAATTCAAAGAGTATGGGGGCAATTATTTATTTATTTATTATTTCGGGCACTTCTACCCTGCCCTTCTCAACCCCTGAGGGGGGACTCAGGGCAGCTTACACCGGCAAAATTCAATGCCAACAATTCAACAAATAAATTACATAACAGCAATAACCACAGTAGTTAAAACAATCAATTAAAACAATAACAATTAAACAATTAAAAGCCAATCTAGTGGCCAACGTTCACCGAGTTCTGATATCCGTAAGTCCATTCAGCATTACCATAGTCCTTTCCAATTTCTGGTCGTCATTATCTTGTCAGTCTGCCAGATTACCCAAAGGCCTGGTCCCATATCCATGTTTTCAGCTTCCTTCTGAAGGAGAGGAGGGATGTTGATGACCCAATTTCCCAGATTAGAGAGATGATTGGCCGAAATAAACAAAATGACATTCAACAGAGACAAATGCAAGATACTCCACTTAGGCAGAAAAAATGAAATGCAAAGATAAAGAATGGGGGACGATGCCTGGCTCGAGAGCAGTTTGTGTGAAAAAGATCTCAGAGTCCTCGTGGGGAGGAAGGTGAACATGAGCCAACAAAGTCATGCAGTGGCAAAAAAAAAAAAGCCAATGGGACAGGCCCGTAGCCAGGATTTCGTTTGGGGGGGGGGGGGGCTGAATTTTTTTCGGGGGGGGGGGTTCGGGGGGGGCTGAGATTCGGGGGGGGGGCTGAGTCTGAGTGAAAGAGGGTCTACCCTAGCAAACCTTTTGTATCATTACCCCAATCCCCCCATGCATGGTGATCAGATCATGATATGAATAAACATAACAGTTTAAATAATGCACCAGTAAGGCCTTTTCGCGAACCACCATGAGAATTTCGGGGGGGGGGGAATTTCAGCCCCCCCCCCCCCCCCCCGGCTACATGCCTGCAATGGGATTTTGGCCTGCATAAATAGGAGTCTAGTGTCTAGATCCAGGGAAGACTTGTTACCCCTCTGATCTGCCTTAGTCAGACCACACTTAGAATACTGTGTTAAGTTCTGAGTACCACAATTGAAGGGATATTTTGACAAGCTGGAATGTGTCCAAAAGAGGATGACTAAAAGGATCAAGGGCCTGGAGAACAAGTCCTATGAGGAGTGGCTTAAAGAGCTGGGCATGTTTAACCCACAGAAGAGAAGGCTGAGGGGAGACATGATGAGAGCCAGGTATAAGTATGTGAGGGGAAGTCATAGGGAGGAGGGAGCAAGCTTGTTTTCTGCTTCCCTGGAGACTAGGACACGGATCAATGGCTTCAAACTACAAGAAAGGAGATTGCACCTGAACATGAGGAAGAACTTCCTAACTGCGAGAGCTGTTCAGCAGTGGAACTCTCTCTCTGCGTGTGGTGGAGACTCCTTCTTTGGAGGCTTTTAAACAAAGGCTGGATGGCCATCTGTCAGGGGTGCTTTGAGTGCAATTATTCTGCTTCTTGGCAGAAAGGGGTTGGATTGGATGGCCCACAAGGTCTCTTCCAACTCTATGATTCTATGAAAAAATGATCAAAATGATGGACCAAAAAATTAATAGACCCACAAGGTCTCTTCCAACTCTATGATTCTATGAAAAAAATGATCAAAATGATGGACCAAAAAAAAATAGCAAAATCTTAAAAGGAAACAAGAGGACAAGGGTGAATTAATGGAAGACTAGTTTAAAGAATATTGCAAATCAAGTCTGGAAGTGACCAAAGCATGAACTAAGTTTGTAGCAGAGAAACCAGAACTAAAAAGTTTTGCATTTAGTTTTTCTCAATGCGTACGGCAAGCAGAGGAACAAATCTCAAATGCATAGACTTTGTAAGGCTCAAGGGGCACAGAGATAAGCCAAATGAGGAACTGAAATGCCATTTATGCCAATGCTAATAACAATTGCAACCCTCTCTCTAGATTGCCCAACCTGTATACCTTCTTCCACCTCATGCCCCTCTGAAACTTGTGCGAGAGGGCAGGACATATGCATGAGGATGACAGTTTACCAGAACAGGTAAGCAATTACATACTTCTGTATAAGAGTGGACAAATCTCTTGGTCACCTTCATGTCTGGTTTCTATGTACAGTAGAGTCTCACTTATCCAACATAAATGGGTCGACAAAACATTGGATAAGTGAAAATGTTGGATAATAAGGAGGGATTAATGAAAAGCCTATTAAAGTCAAATTACATTATGATTTTACAAACTGAGCACCAAAACATCATGTTTTACAACAATTGACAGAAAAGGCACTTCAATACATAGTAATGTTATGAAGTAATTACTGTATTTACAAATTTAGTACCAAAACATCACAATGCATTGAAACAGCTGGGGATCCAGACAGGAGGAAGAGTGTCCCCAGAGATGTATCCCCCACAACATTCCTCCCCTCCCTGTTCCACGGCCGGAAGTGAGGTCAAAGATCCCTTGGTGCTGGAGTTCTGTTGTTTTGGCCTACAGACCTCCGGCACAGAATGTCTACACTACACTACAGCAGGTGTCGAAGATGAAACTTCCTTCTTGGCATGTACTTCTGTACATGCCAAGAAGGAAGGCCCCATACTTCTCTGTATGCAGCCACATGTGGCTTTGTGTCATCGAAAATGGCTACATGTGTCAGTGCTGACACGTGTGTCATAGGTTTGCCATCACGGCATTAGGAGTTCTCAAATGCTAGCTAAAACATCCAGGTTTTCAAATCCCTGCGAAAAGAGGACAGTGTGAGGTCTTGCCTAATTTTCCTTGGGAGGTTGTTCCAAAGTCAGGGGGCCACTACCGAGAAGGCCCTCTTACTTGTCCCCGCCAACCATGCTTGTGAGGGTGGTGGAAGCGAGAGGAGGGCCTCCCCGGCGGATCTTAGAACCTGCACTGGTTCATCGGGGGAGATGTGGTGACGAAGATACGCAGGGCCTGAACTGTGTAGGGTTTTATAGGTCATGACCTGCACTTTGAATTGGGACTGGAAACTTATCGGCAGCCAGCGAAGCTGCTTTAATAGGGGCATTGTGCACTTCCTACAATTAGCTCCAGTTAGAAGCCTGGCTGCCGACCTTTGTACCAGTTGCAACTTCCGGGCCATTATCCAAGGCAGCCCCACATGGAGTGAGTTGCAGTAATCCAATCTGGATATAACCATGGCATGGACCACTGTGGCCAAGTCAGGCTTCTTGAGGTGTGATCGCAGCTGGCACACAAGCTTTAACTGCACGAAGGCCCTCCAGGCTACCGCCGACACCTGAGTATCAAGCGTCAGTGCTGAATCCCAGAGGACCCCCAGAATGTGAACCTGTGTTCTCAGGAGGAGCATAACCCCTATACCCAAATTGGCCTTGTGACTAACGGCCTGTCCAAACAGTACCTTTATCCCAGAAGCTTCCAGTTCAAACTAGAGGGTAGCCAAACAACATTCCCCGAAAACATGGGAGAAATCACTACAAAGGATGGAAACCTATTAATAAAAAGTTTTATCCTATTTCTGGCCAAAAGAACCACATCTATATGTGTGTGTGTGTGACCCTGCGTTCCCAAAAAACACACGCTTTCCTTCCCTCCCCCCATCTGGACTCCCTCCCTGGCTCCTGCCCCCCCCCCCCTCAACAGAAGTAGGCGTGAAGCCTTTGCCTCTCTTCCTCCTCCCTGGAAGATCCAACAGAGGCTTCTTCCTGCCTGGAGGAATCCTTTGTTGGGAAATGTTAGCTGGCCTTGATTGTCTTTGAAGCTGCAAGGCCTTTCAGTGCTATTCAAGGTGGTCAATTGCAACATTCACATTTACCTCAAGCAGAGAAGAGTTCTTTCTCCCACCTTGGACATTATTTTGCAGATATATAAACCCTACTTTCCTAGTTTCCAACAGACCTCACAACCTCTGAGGATGTCTGCCATAGATGTGGGCAAAATGTCAGAAGAGAATGATTCTGGAACGTGGCTATACAGCCTGGAAAACTCACAGCAACCCGATACCAAGTTTGTCTGTCTCATTCTTTTTCAAATGCTTCCTCCATTTTCTTCCTACATCATTACTTCTTTTTTTTTTCATCTTTTCTTTTTTTCCCCTCAAAGAAAACATTTTACTATAGGACTTTTTCCCAATGCATGTATTTTGCTGCATTCTTCTCCACAGGGGCACTTTACACACATATGGGTTTTGCAGTTAACGGGGCTTCTAATGTATACATATTTAGTAGAGTTTATATGCAGTGTTCTGGAACAGCTGTTCCAGGAGCCTCAGATTTATTTGCTTTGTTTAAATGTTTGTGTGCAATCCCAGGCTTGGGATTTTGCAGCAGGGTGGTTTCCTGTCATAATTTGCATTTATAGAGTAAGCCACCTGTCAATTATAGTTAGGATCCCTGGTCCCGTCCCCTTTTTGCTTTTTGGAGGGAAGGGGCCATTTTTCAGTTAGTCTCAGCAAAAGGAAGCCAATGCAGAGGATGTATACAGTCGTCCTCCTGTGCAAAGTCTTCGTCTCTTAAGACTTCCTGGAGAGAACAGTTTAAGAGCCTCTACAGATTCCTGAAAGGTTCCAGGGAAACAGCTTTACAGCCCTGAGGACTTCCGGAGGGAATAACAGCTCTTCATCAAATCTTCAGCCAAGTGATTTCAGGCCTGTTGGTACGTCTGCTCCGTTCTGAGACACAGTTCAGCCGGTAGCAGACTCAAATCAGTCAGGTTTAGGTTCACAGCAGCCTGGGAGGAGCTATAAAGGGGAAATTTTCTGTTGAACAAAGTTTTAGAAGATAGTGCCTGTTCCCTGTGGACAAGTTTGAGACATCTGATTTCAACTCCTGTTTGTTCATCAATAAAAGACTGTTATATTTAAGTTTAAGCCTCCTAAAGCCTGTTTAATAATGGAAATTTCTCTAAATTTCTCTAAATCTCGAGCCCCCTGGCTTCCCGCTGGACGCAAGCCTTACATCCTCTCTTAAAAGCACTTAATTCCAGCTCCAGCAGCGACAGAACATGCACATAGTTTGAAAAGTGAACAAGAAAGCATCTGTTTTTTTCCTATTTTCTCCTACATGTAGGACACTTAATGTTTGTTTTTCTGACATTGCTTTGAAAAAAATCTATTAACATGATTTTCTTTCTCAGCCGTAGCAATGTACTGTGATGAACTGAGGTCCATTATATATTCTAATTGCTGTCTTCTCAACTAGGAGAAATCATGACAAGTGGCTCCTCCCAGTCCTGTGCAGTGGCTAAAGAAAATGTGAACAGCAGCTTTCGGTTTGACTTCGGAGAAGGCAGATATCTAGCATATAGCTCCCTGCTTTGTACAGGACCATGCTATGCTGAAGCTCCATTTGCCCGTATGTAATAGCTTTGGAGTATTCTCCTCCTCCTCTTCTTTTACTTTCATAAAACATAGAGTGCCAAAATATACACAAAATTTTAAAATTTCTTCACCTGTCAGAAAGGAAAGGGTGACCCAGATCCTTTCCAGACAGCTGTATATTGAACTGGATTACACGGCAATATGGACTCTGATAACCCAGTTCAAAGTAGATACTGTGGATTATCTGGCAGTGTAGCAGAGGCCCAAGAAGGATTTCTTCTATGCTCTCAGCAGAACACATCTAACATTAGTGTGACTAGGTATTGCAGCCATATAAATACATTTGTGGATGTTGTGTAAGGAGTAACCAAATACTTCCTTGTGTGATACCTTTTTTCTTGGCTGGACAGTGGGCCCTTCTACACTGCTATATAATCCAGAATATCAAGGCAGATATTCTACATTATTTGCTTTGAACTGGATTATCTGAGTCTACACTGCAGATAACCTGGATTGTATATAGCTGTGTAGAAGGGGCTAGTGTCAACTTGATGGAACCCAGGTGAAACTAGTGGGTAGGTGAGTGGAGAAAAGGAGACCAGGACTAAGGGTCCTTTCACATGGTGTAAATATAGTACTGTGATTCCATTTGATCTGCCTGTTGCTCCGAAGAGCAGGAAACAGGGCCCTCTTGTCATTAATACACCACACCTTGGTGTAGGGAAAATACAATCCTTTTTATTGAATGATGAATATAAAATAAATTGAAGTCAAAAGGTAAAAAAGCCAAAATGAAACAGTAAACAGCAATGTCTAGAAAGCTTGTAGAAAATCCAAAGCAGTAATGTCCAGAAAACTCTCTATAGAAATCCATGAACAGATTAGCCCCTGCTAATCTCACTTGAATAGCCAGAAATTCCCCTAGAGAGCAGACCACTGGAAACTGGAAAACCCAGAAGGTTTGTACTTGATACTAAACAATGCTTGGTCTGAGGAAATCCCCCTCACAGGCACTCTTAAATCCCAAAAACTGATTCCGGCTAACTCCAATCTTTGGTTTCAGTTGTTGGATTCTCTCGGACCTACGTGAACATTAAGCCTTCCTGTGGTTCTGGCTTATCTCCAAACTGTGGTTGTTATCATTGACCTGACCAGGTGTCCAGTTATCTTGCAAGCTTGGGCCAGGAGGAAAAGGGAGTGAATTTTCTTCTCTCGGTCTGACAGAAATTTTCTCATGAGAACTTGGCTTTTCCCTTGTAGGCTCTAAATCAAAGCCTGTAGGATTTTTACTGCCCAAAGTGTCTCCATCTTGACCCTCATCCTCATTGATCACTTCAGCCTCACTATCCAAGTTAGGCCCATCAACATTAGCATCAACATAAGGCAATACAATCAGAGATTCAGGCTCAGGTTCACACACAGGCTGAGACCCAACACTGCCATGACTCCACCCAGTGGATTCTTTGGATTTATAATTGAGGGAAGGATATTTAGAATTCTTACAAATCTCTAGTCACTTGTTTTAGTTGCTGTGTGCCTTCAAATCATTTCCAGTTTACGGCAATCCTAAGGTGGTTCTATCACAGGAACTTTTGAGGCTGAGAGAGTGTGACTTGCCCAAGGTTTTCATAGCTGAGCAGTGACTTGAACTATGGTATACAGTCACAGACTCAAACTATTACTCCATGCTACCCCTCTCTAGTGCCTTGCGAAACTACAAACCCCAGCATTCTCTGGCAGTTGAAGTAGAATCATAGGGCTACGATTGGGCCCTAGATTATAGATACTTTATCTCAGCCTTAGTTGCAAATCACGAAACATTTTTCAAATCACACATTTTTCTTTTCGATCATTGATTCCAATTACTTTAACAGACTTAAATAAGGAATATGCGAAGTACGATTTGCTACATGTTGCTAGACTGCAACTTCCATCAGTCCTAGAATCATCAGTGTTACATTCTTAGGAAAATTGCAACTCCACACTATCTGAGGGACTGCGCTTTATCCATCTTTGGCCTAAATCTAATGCTAGCCCCACCAACTGCCCCTTGTATGAAAAATCTGACAAATGTCTAGAAATTGTACGGACTGTGGATAATGATTTTCTTGTATTGCCAGAATGCCTGACTGTTTGCCTTGGTTGGATTTGCAGATGTTAATTTGGAAAATTACTTGAATGGGAAGTTTTGCCCCAGATGTTACAGATCAGGACACACAAGCTGTGAGGATAATGGAACCGTAGCCTGCTATGGAGACTATATACAGTGTGCTGCAATAAGTGGCAAAATAATAGAAGGTATTTATCTTTATCTCCCTTTTTAAGCCTCCTCATCCATTGCCTTTTCCCTCTTAGATGAATGATTCCCATCCCAGCCTTTATACAAATCTAACAAGATAAAGTGTTGTCGTGGAAAATGTGTGTAGAGGCTAGAATTCACTTGGGGACTTACATTTTCACATGTGGGGTTATGTCTGTAGGAAATATAATTGGACAATGTCTGTATTTAGCAAGGGGCTGCTGTTACATTGCTATGGAAGTCAGCCAGCAAACTGACCATTATGTATCAAGACCAATACCCATCGAAACAGATAGCATTGGGACTGGGTTGTTGTGAGGTCTGCTGGAAACTAGGAAAAGGGATTCATTAATCTGTGGAAAGTCCAGGCTGGGAGAGGTATGTGTGAATGTAGCAATTGGCCACCTTGCTTAGTATTTAATGGCCTTGCAGCTGCAAGGCCTGGCTTCTTACTGCCCGGGGGAATCCTTTGTTGGGAGGTGATTTCCCCATTTTTGAGTGTTGTTCTTTATTTACTGTCCTGATTTTAGAGTTTCTTAAATATTGATAGCCACATTTTGTTCATTTTCATGTTTTTTCCCTTGCTTTTGAAGTTGTCCACATGCTTGTAGATTTCAGTGGCTTCTCTGTGTAGTCTGACCTGGTAGTTGTTAGAGCGAGGCAGTTAAAAGCATTTGATAGAAAACATTTTCTATCAAATTCATGAATCATCAAATTTGCAAAAGTCAAAGCCACAAATATGGAGGAACAACTATAAAAGAATAGAGCAGTCCCCTGCCCTCAGACTTGAAATCTAATGAAGACACAATACAAATACAAAAGGAGGTGATAGCGTGGGAATTGATTATGTCACAGTCTTCTTGACATGCCACAGTCATCCTACTGGGAACTATTCCCACTTGTGTCCTAGATGGCATGGTCTTTATTTGCTACTGTAAGGACAGCAAAATATGGAGAGATTGTGGAGGAGATAGACTAACTCTATCAGTTGTTGTGAAGGACATGTCTTGGGTCCATACCACATGTGCCTCCAAGGATATCAGCACCTATTCATTTGTGATGAAAAATTATGTGCATGTTAGATACTTTATTAAATGTTTCATTCTCTCTTAGGTGGTTTTGAAATCCCCTTTGCAGCCAAAGGGTGTGCCAGAGGCAATATGGAAGAACTCAGTTCTAAACTATCACTGAGAATTGTGACATCTGAATCCAACTATACATTGGATACACTGAGCTATGGACCGGCCAATGGTGCTTTGGCAGCCATGCGACGTTTTGCTTTTAGCCTGAACAGTAAGGATTTGGGTCCCCATGTGGCCTTCTTCTTTCCAAGCTTCCTGGGCCTCTTTGCAGTGAAGATCCTCTCATAAGGAAGACCAAGCTAACTCACCACCATCTTGAACCTCCACTATATGAGGAAGACTCCGTTGGAAGCTGGAATGTCTTTGTTCATACTGAAAAGAACATCACGTTTGGTTAAACAAAGTTCTGTGCATCTGAATAAATAAAAACATCTTCCCCTAATATAATATCTTTTGTACATGCACTTCTTTTTGTACTCAACTTTGCCAAGTTTGTATTTTATTCTGAAGAAGGGTGCAGTCAAAAAGATATCTGTGTAACAGTCTATCTATGCATCTGGAGGAAAATAAAACACAACTGAAAGTTTATTTAACAATGCAGATCAAACAGAACTCTTTTTTTACTCCACTTCTCTTGTGTCTGGAACTAGAAAAGTATCACTTGTTTATCTTGTTGCAATGTATTCTTGAAAAGTTCAGGGAATAGAATGGAATGAGCAAAATGTGAGCTCCAAATGTTGGTGGGCTACAAAACCCCCAATATTGACTATATAGTTCAGCGTTTCTCAACCTGGGGGGTCAGGACCCGGGGGGGGGAGTTTGAAGGGTGGCCGAGGGGTCACCAAAGACCATCAACAAAAACAGTATTTTTTGTTGGTTATGGGGGTTCTTTGTGGGAAGTTTGGCCTCATTCTATCATTGGTGGAATTCAGAATGCATTTTGATTGTAGGTGAGCAATCCCAGCAAGTACAACTCCCAAATGTCAAGGTCTCCCCCCCCCCCCCCAAACTCCACCAGTGTTCATACTTGGGCATATCGAGTATCTGTGCCAAATTTGGTCCAGATCCATCGTTGTTTGAGTCCACAGTGCTCTCTGGATATAGGTGAAGTACAACTCCAAAACTCAAGGTCGGTGCCCACCAAACTCTCCCAGTATTTTCTGTTGTTCATGGGAGTTCTGTGCGCTAAGTTTGGTTCAATTCCATTGTTGGTGGAGTTCAGAATGCTCTTTGTTTGTAGGTGAACTATAAATCCCAGAAACAACAACTCCCAAATGACAAAATCAATCTGCCACCCCCCCAAGCCCACCAGTATTCAAATTTGGACGTATCGGGTATTTGTATCAAATTTGTTGTCCAGTGAATGAAAATGCATCCTGCATATTTACATTGCGATTCATAGCAGTAACAAAATGGCAGTTATGAAGTAGCAACAAAAATAATGTTATGGTTGGGAGTCACCACAACATGAGGACCTGCATTAAGGATTTGCGGCATTAGGAAGGTTTTAGAACAAGATTATTTGAAGTATGGGAAACAGACTTGGGGGGAGAAATGAATAATCAAGAATGGGCAAACATATGGAATATGAGAATACTTAAAAAATATGTCTATAAGAATTAAATAAAATTACTACAAAATGATATGGAGGTTGTATCTAACTCCCATTAGATTAAATCAGATTGATAAAAATACTCAAATCAGTGCTGGAGAGGTTGTCAGGAAATAGGGATGTACCTTCATATGTGGTGGTCATGTAATATTCAAAGAAATAAAAAAAGCATCATTGCATACATGATAATATAATTCCCTTACAAGAGGAGAAAGAATTGATTTCGAATTTGATAACAGCAGCTAAATTGTTTATAGCAAAAAACTGGAAAGAAAAAAAAGAAATTCAATTAGAAGAATGGTATAGGGAAATTTGGAATATAGTGATTAATGATAAGCTAACTTGCAATATTAAAATTAAAAAGGGAATATGTAAACAAACAGCCTTTCGAAAAATAAGGGGAAAATTTATTGAGTATGTGTTTAATGAGGGAATGGGGTATAAGCCAGCAAGAGAAACAATGATATTTTGGAATGGTGAAGCAACATGAGTTGGTTGGTCCTGGTGAAGGGGGCACAAACTAAGGGTAAGGGGAAGAGGGGAAAAAAGGTATAATAATAATGATAAAGAAATACAATATGTATAAGTGGATAAAAGGTGTGTGATAGAGTTATATGTAGCATAAGTTGTAATGGAAATTTAAAAATAATGATAAGAAATATGATTAAAGATGTTTTTGATTTTTTTTAAAAAGGAAGGTTTTAGAAACCCTGATATATATCCAACATTGACTATGATAGCTGAGACTTGTACATTGAAGTTACACACTACAGTTGCAATCCAGTTGAGGAGTTGCATCTTTGTAAGTGAAACTGGAATTTGGCTGTTCCTGAATGTCCATATCTAGTTACATTTCGAGGAAGGCGAGCCAGCAAAGTGACAGATGCACAGTGGAATTTATGTGCACAGTCCGTTGGGCACTGAGACACTTGTTAGGAGTGTTGATCTGCTTTATTTCATCCTGATGCACACTGGAACACTCTTGCTAATGTCCTGTCATGCACCTTGGCAATTCATTAACGGGGGTTTAAGATGCATCTATGCTGTAGAATTAATGTAGTTTGACACCACTTTAAACTGCAATGGTTGAATGTTCAGTAACATTGGGAGTTGTAGTTTTGCAAGGTATTTTACTTTCTCTGTGTCTTACCAAACCACAACTCCAAAGATCCTTATGCCTAGTAACGCACTGCAGTGATACAGGATGTCCCAAATCTCATTTTTGAGAAGATAATACAGCCACTCTCCCACCAGACTAACTGCATGACATTTGGTGTGTATGCAGTAGGCATGGATAGAGTCACGTCGGATAACTTGGTGCTTGTAATAATTTTGATAAAATTACCTTTTTTAAGTGATCTCAAAGCTTTTTAAAAAACTGAAAGCACCTTTGCCCTTTTGAAGCTTTTTCCGTCATTTTTGTTACACTCAGGAAGTGAGTGGGAAATGATTCAGCTTTTCCCTGCTTCTGGTCCCTGGCCTTGGTTTAAGCCAGAGAAGCCAGTTTTAAACCAGAGAAGGAAGAAATTTCCTCCGCTTGCTTTACCTGCTTCTGGAGTAAAGCAAATACTTTCAAAGTAAAGACCACCCAATGAAATAGGAAATAACAGTTTCAAACCATTAACAAAAGGATTTGGAAGTCTCTGAAGTTTTGAAAAGTTTTGAAAAGTTTTGAAAAAAAGGTTTATGTGAAAATTGGAATTGACTTTAAAATCGAATCACCATCTGAAATGAGTTTTGAACCATTTTTTTTTTTTACTCAACCAAGCCTAGTATGCAGCAATCAGGATTTACATATCGGATGCCAAGGGTGCATTGACTGAGATTGAAGCTGGCATGATATCTTTTCTCTTCTCTGTCTGACACTAAACATCATAGTGAAGTTCTCCATGAGATTTGAATGAATT